>NW_007250531.1:0-789 GCF_000164805.1 Carlito syrichta
TGGTCGACTAGTAAGCCGATTGGTTAGCTGAAATCTAGTTTGCCAGTTAGTCGGCAGACCGGTTAGGTGACTTAAATAGTCAGTCAGCGAGTGAGCCAACAGGTGATTGACTTATCTACTCGACCTGCGAGTGAGCCAATTAATCAGCTGACTTAACTAGTGGACTGTTGAGTGAGCTAACTGGTCAGCCACATTTAGTCGGCTGTCGATTGAGCCGACTGGTCAGAAGATATAACAAGTCGGCCGGTGAGTGAGCTGACAAGTGAACCAACTTAACTAATTGGCCGGTGATAGAGCTGACAGGTGAGCTGCCTTAACTCTTCGGTTGGCGTGTGAGCCCACTGATGAGCTAACGTAACTAGTTGGCTGGCGAGAAAGGCAATTTGTTAGCTGTCCTGTTGGCTTGCGAGCGAGCCGACAAGTTAGTTGACCTGTTGGCTGGTGAGCGAGCCAACTAATTTGCTGACAAGTAGGCAGACGAGGGAGCCGAATAGTTAACTTACCTAATGGAAAGCGAGGGAGCCCACTAATTAGCTGACCAGCTAGCTGGTTTGATAGTTGACTAGATAGTTAAGTAACTAGCCGATTTGCTAGCTGAATTAACTAGCTAGCTGTCTAGCTAGCTGGCTATCTAGCTCATATATCTAACTAGAAACAAGCTATCTAGCTGTCTAGCCAGTTGACTTAACTAGTTAGCTAACTGACTAATTGGCTGGCTAGCTGACTTAACTAGCTATCTGACCAGCTAGCTGACTAGCTACCTGACTTAACTAGCTAACTGGTTAGGTT
>NW_007250531.1:2189-3144 GCF_000164805.1 Carlito syrichta
TAATGAGGTGACTTAACTAGCTAGCCAGCTGGGTAGCCAGCTGATTTAACTAGTTGATTAGCAAGCTAGGCTGCTGGCCAGCCATGTGACTAAACTAGCTGATTAACTAGTTATCCAGCTGCCTAGCCAGCTGTCTTAACTAGCTCTCTACCTATCTTGCTACCTGGATAGCCAGCAGACTTAACTAGCTGACTTAATTAGCTAGCCCGGTTGCTAGCAAACTGATTTAATTAGGTCACTATCTAGCTAGCCAGATGGCTTAACCAACTGCCTTATCTAGCTGGCCTGCTTACTAGCCAGGTCAATTAACTAGCTTTCTGCAAAACTAGCCACTTAGCTATTCAGCTGAATTAAGAAGGTGACATATCTTACTAGCTAGCAGTCTAGCCAGCTGTTTAAAAAACAAGCTACCTATCTAGCCATCGGGCTAGTAATCTGACTTAACTAGGTGACTTAACTATCGAGGCAGCTGGCTAGACAGCTGACATAACTAGTTAGTTACCTAGCTAGCAAATTGGCTAGCCAGCTGACTTAACTAGCTGACTTAACTATCCAGCTGGCTAGCCAGCTGACTTAATTGTCTATCTAACTAGCTGACTGAACAAAGTAGCCAGCTGGCTAGCCAGCAGACTTAACTAGCTAGCTATCTAACTAGACAGCTGAATAGCCAGCTGACTTATGCAGCTGACATAACTAGACGCTGGATGGCTAGCCAGCTGACTTAACTACCTAAATAGCTAGCTAACCTGCTGTCAGCGAGTTGACTTAACTAGGTGAGTTAAATAGCTAGCCAAGTTTCTAGCCAGCTGACTTAACCAGCTAGCTAACTAGTTAGCTTACAAGTTATCTAACGTGCTTGCTAGCTTTCTTAGTTATCTGACTTAACTCATTAGCTCACAAGCTAGCTAGCTGATTCAGCCAGCCTACTTAACTCGTTAGCTAACTAACTATCTGA
>NW_007250532.1:0-3539 GCF_000164805.1 Carlito syrichta
TAAGGAAACTTGGTTACACGAGTCCTCCATCCCAAAAAGCTACAGAGCCTCTTGCTAAGATATAACCACTAATCAGGTTTTGAGAGTAGGGATCTGGATAATGGGAATACTCATATACAGGAAACTGCACTGTCCACTGCTAAGGACGAATAAGGAATGTGGTTTACACGTGTCCTACATCCCCCAAAAAAACTTCAGTGTGTCATGCTAAGGTTTAAACACGAATTTCGGTTTTTGAAGCATAATTTAGGGAAATGAAATATTCATAAACAGGCAACTGCACGGACATTTCCTAAGAAAGAATAAGGAATCTGGGTGAAATGTGTTCTCAATTGCCAAAAAACTACACAGCGTCTTCCAAAGATCTAAACAAGCATCAGGGTTTTAAGCATATTTTATGCATGAATCTGGGGAAATAGAGTACTTATATACAGGCAACTACATGACCTTGGGCTAAGAAAGAATAAGGAATCAAGTTTACACGAGTCCTCAATCCCAAAAATCAACAGGGAATATTGGAATGGACTAAAAAAGAATCAGAGTTACGCAACAGGATCTATGTTATGAGAGTCCTAATATACAGGAAAATACACAGTCCCTTGCCAAAGAAGAATAAAAATGGGGTTATAGCAGTCCTCCATCCATGTATCTGGAAAAGGGGTACTCATATACAGGCAACTGCACACCTGTTGCAAAAATAAGGAATCTGGGTTATACGAGTCCTCAGTCCTGACAATCTACAGGGTATCTTTCAGAAGGGTAAAGAAGAATCAAGGATTCGAGGCATGAATGTGGGTAATAGCAGTCCTCATATGTAGGAAACTATATGGTCTCTTGCAAAGAAAAAATAAGAAATCTGTTATACATGGATCCAGTATCAAAAAATCTACATGGCGTCTTACTAAGGGCTAAACAAAATCAGGGTTTTGAAACAGGAATCTAGGGAAAGAGAGTCCTAACATACAGGACACTACACGGCCTCCAACTAAGGACGAATAAAAAATCTTTGTTGTAAGAGTCGTCAATCAAAAAATTCCCAAGGTGTCTGGTATGCGAAAAACAAGAAACAGGGCTTCGAGCTCCCCAATTGTTTCGGAGCAATTTAGCATGTGGATATTACGAATCGGTCATTTCAGGTCATTTCAGGACTCCAGCAACATTCTGGTTCTCTTGAAAGTTGGAAACGGGTATCGGGCACGCCAAGTCCGTTAGGTTCCTCAGAACAACTAAGGCCAGATTCCAGACAAAAAGAATCTTCTTGCCATATTTGGATGCAACTGTGGTCTTAAGGTGAACCCTGTAATCCTTCCCCTTCCGTGTCTCTTTTTATTTTGAGAGGGGACAAGGGCATTGCAGTTGCTAAATGTTTAGTATGTATTTTTAAAGTTAACGTGGAATCATTCATTCCATGGCCGTAGGAAACTTTTTGGCAACTATTTTTTTGTATACAGGGTTTGGAATCCACATCGACAGGGAAAATCAGGGCATCTTGCTGAGAAAAAAAAAAATTCCGGTTCTAGGATTTCTCATTATCCGGAATCTGCAGGGCCTCTTGATAAGGTTTAATCAGCAATCTGGGCTTCAGGATCCCTACATTTTTTACAGCTACTTGCACCGTGGATACACTAAATCTGTCAGTACAGATCCACAGGAACTTTCTGGTCCTCTTGTTAGTTGTAATCAAGGATCTGGCCCTACAAATCCTTTTATGTCCTAGGAACATCTACGACCATAATCATGTTCCACAGAATCAAAAGACATATTGGTATTAAATCCCTCGATTCAGGTGACCTCAAGCTATAGAAAATTCTTTTGGGCGGGCAGGTCGGAATTGGGATGATTGATTTTGAAGATTCCACATTTTTGGGAGGTCTTGTGAAGGGGAACCAGGAATGTTGGATTCCAGTTTCCAAAGAACATTATGGGCTTCTTTCTCTTGATATCCAAACAACTGGAATTCTCGATCACCAGGAACTGTCTCGGCATCCTGCAGAGTGAAGCGAGATGTTGGGTAATGGGAATCAAAATATACAATAAACTACACATCACATTGCTAAGGAAGTATAAGGAATCTTCTTTATATGAGTCCTGAAACCCGAAAACTACAGGCCGTCTTCCTCGGAGGTAACCACCAATCAGGTTTTTGAAGTAGGAATCTGGGCAATGGGAGTCCTCACGTACAGGAAACTTCACTGCCAATTGCTAAATAAGAATAAGGAATCTGCGTTACTCGTGTCCTCAATCCCAAAAAACTTCAGGTCGTCTTGCTATGGGCTAAACACGAATCAGGGTGTTTTAAGCATGAATCTGAGGAAATACAGTCCTTATATACAGGCAACTACATGACCTTTTGCAAAGAAAGAATAAGGAAATCTGGTTTACACGAGTCCTCAATCCCAAAAAATCTTCAGGGCATCTTGTAATGTGCTAAAAAATTTTCAGAGTTTTCGAAACAGGATCTATGTAATAAGAGTCCTATTATACAGGAAAATACATGGCCTCTTGTCAGGGAAGAAAAAGAATCGGGGTTATAACAGTCCTTAGTCCTAAAAATCAACAGGCCATCTGCTGTGTGATAAACAAGAATCAGGTTTTAAAAGCTGCACCATAGGTAATAGCATTCCTCAAATACATAATCTACACGATCTCTTGCTGAGGAGAAATAAGAAACCTGTTTTACACGGTTCCTCCTTCACAATATCTACATGACATCTTGCTAAGGGCTAAACAAGAATCAGAGTTTCCAAACAGGCTTCTTGGGAAAGGGAGTCCTCATATACAGGACATTACACGGAGCCTCGCTATGCAAGAATAAGGAAATTGTGATACACTAGTCTCCAATCCGAAAAATTCTCAGGGTGCTTGGCACGGGATAAATAAGAATCAGGGCTTTGAGCTTGTCTCATGTTTTGGAGATATTTGTCTTGTGGGTATTATGAATCAGTCTTTTCAGGACTCCAGCAACATTCAGGTCCTCTTGAGGGTTGTAAACGGGTATCTGGTAGTACAAGTCCCTTCGGTTCCTCGGGACAACTAAGGCCAAAGTCCCTGAACAAATGTATCTTCCAGCCGTATTTGGATGTAACTCTGGTCTTAAGAAGAACTTGGCATTTCTTAAATTTCCGTTTGTTCTTTTATTTGGAGAGGGGCCGAGGGTTTTGAAGTTGCCAAATATTTAGTATGAATTTTTAAAATGTAACCAGGAATCATGGATTCCACGTCCCTAGGAAACATCTGGGCATCCGCATTTTTGTACAGAATTTTGGAATCCACCTAGACATGGAAAATCAGGGCATCTTGCTGAGAACGGAAATGGAATCATGTTCTTGAAGTTCTCAATCGCCTTAATCTGCAAGGTCTCTTGAAAAGGTTTTATCAGCAATCTGGGCATCAATGTCGTCACATTTTTAGGGTGTTCTTAGAAAAGGGAACCAGGAATCAAGAGTTCCAGTTCCACAAGAACTTTATGGGATTCTTTCTCTTGATATGCAGGCAACTGGAATTCTAGGTCAGCAGGAAACGTCTTGGCATCTTGTTGA
>NW_007250533.1:0-1089 GCF_000164805.1 Carlito syrichta
CTGGTCAGGTAGGTGGCAAGCTCATTCAGTCGTCTGGCTAGATGGCTGATGAGAAGGGTGGCTGGCTAGTTAAGCCAGCTGGCTATCCGATCGTCAAGCCAACTGCCTGGCTATTTAAGTTAGCTGGCTATCCTGCTGACCAGCCCACTAGCTAGATAGCTGGCTGCCTAGCCAGCTACACAGCCAGGTAACTAGCTAGGTAAGCCCGTTGGATAGCCATCTAACCAACACATTAGCTAGCTAGTTATGTCAGCTGCCTAGCCAGGTAGACAGACAACTAGCTAGTCAGCTAGTACAGTCAGTTAGCTAGCCAGTTAGTTAGTTAAGTCAGCTAGCAATTCAGCTAGCCATTCATCTAGCTAGTTAAGTCAGCTAGCTAGTCAGGTTGCTATTCAACTAGCCAGTTCAGTCAGCTAGTTAGTCAGCTAGATTTTCAGCTAGATAGCTAAGTCAGCAAGCCAGCTAACTAGCCAGTTAGCTAGCTAGTTAAATCAGCTTCTAGACAGTTAGATAGCATGTTTGCTAGCTAGTTATGTCAGCTAGATAACCAGCTAGCTAGTCAGATAGCTAGTTATGTCAGCAAGCGAATCAGCTAATTACTTAGCTAACTAATCGGCTAGCCACTCAACCAGCTGATCAGATAACTATTGGGCTTCCTCTCTTTCCATCAGGTCACCTAACTAGTCGGCTTGCTCACCTGCCAACCAGTCAGCCAATTAGTTGACTCACTTGCCTGCCAAGAGGTCAATTACTTGTCAGTTCACTTGCAGGCCAACACATCAGCTAGCTAGTCGGCTTGCTCACCAGCCGACTTGTTAAGTCAGCTCACTGGTCAGCTAGCTCTCTGGCTGACTAGTTAAGGAGGCTAACACATCGGCCCACTTGACTGCTGACTAGTTAAGTTGGCTCACCAGCCGGCTCAATCGCTGGTCGACTAGTTAAGTCTTCTGACCAGTCAGCTCCCTTGCCAGTTGACTAAAGTCAGCTGACCAGTCGGCTCACTTGCCAGCCGAATAGTTAAGTCAGCTGACAGGTCGACTCACTCGCTGGCTGACTAGTTAAATCACCTGACAGTCGGCTCACTCACTG
>NW_007250533.1:2683-3683 GCF_000164805.1 Carlito syrichta
GCTGGATAAGTCAGCTGGCAACCAGCTGCCTAGACTAGTTAAGTCAACTCAATAAGTCGGTGGGCTATCCAGCTGGTTAGCTAGGTAAAAAGCTAATTATGTCAGGTGGGTAGCCATCTCGCTAGCTATTTTATACAGCTAGTTAATTCAGCTGGATATCTAGGAAGCAAGCTACATAAGACAGATAGTTCTTTCTGCTAGATAGCTAGTTATGACTGCTAGTTAAAATCAGGTGAATAACTAGATAGCTTGCTAGGTAGCTAGTTAGTTAAGCTAGCTAGTTAAGCCAGCTGACTAGCTTGGTAGCTAGCAGGTTAAGTCAGCTAGTTAAGTCAGCTTGATAGCTAGTTAATTCAGTGAGTTAAGTCAGCTTTCGGCCAGTTGCCTAGCTGGGTAACTAGCTAGTTAAGTCAGCTGGCTAACCATTTAACTAGTTAGCTAAATAACCTAGTTAAATCAGCTCAATAGTCAACTGGTTAGCTAGGTAGCTAAGTGTTAACTGAACTGGCAAGCCAGCAGGCTATGTAAGTAGCTTGCTAGTTAAGTCAGATGGCTATCCAGCTGGATAGCCAGGTACCTAGGCAATTAGGACAGCCAGCTAGCTAGCTGGCTAGCTAGTTAAGTCACCTAGTTAAGTCAGCTGGCTAGACAGCTGGCTTGTTAGGTAGCTAGATAATTAAGTCAACTGTCTATCCCGCTGGCTATATAGTTGTCACCTAGTTAAGTCAGCTGTCTAGCCAGTAGGCTAGCTGATAGCTGGCTAATTACATCAGCGGGCTAGACAGCTAGCTACTTAGTTAAGTCGACTAGTTAAGTCAGCTAGCCAGCCAGCTGGTTAGCTATATATCCACCAGGTTAAATGAGCTGACTAGCAAGCAGACCAGCTATTTAAATCAGCTAGTTAAGTCAGCTGACTTGAAGCTGGATAGCTAGGTATCGAACTAGTTAAGTCAGTTGGCTATCCAGCAGTCTAGATAATTAACTCAGTTAGTTAAGTCTG
>NW_007250534.1:0-876 GCF_000164805.1 Carlito syrichta
GACTAGTTAAGTCAGTTAACCAGTCGGCTGCCTAGCCTGCCTACTAGTTAAGTCAGCTAGCCAATCAGCCAAATAGTCAGCCAACCTGTCAGCCGACAAGTTAGCTCAGCTAACTAGTCGCCAACAAGGTAGGTCATCTAATGAATCGGCCTAATAATTGGCTGTCTAGTTAGGTCAGCACACCAGCCATCCAACAAGTTAACAGAGCTGACTAGTGAGCCAATTCTTCAGTCAAGTATCTAACCCAGCTAACAAGTCTGCTAGTTAGTTGGCCACCTTGTTAAACCAGCTCACAAGTGGGCCATGAAGTCAGCCAGTGTGTTAAAACAGCTAATTATTCTGCTGACTCATCAACTAACAAGTCACCTAGCTAACTCGTTAAACAACTAGATAAGTCAGCTAGTTAACTCGTTTACCAACTAGTTAAAACAGGTAAGTAACTCATTAAGCAACTCATTAAGTCAGCTACCTAAGACAGCTAGCTAACCAGCTAGCTAGTTAAGTCAGCTAACTAAGTCAGCTATCTCACTAGTTAGCTAACTAGTTAAGTGAGCTACTTAAGTCAGTTACCAAGCTAGTTAGCTAATTAGCTAAGTCAGCTTCTTATTCAGCTAGTTAAATAGTTAGCTAACTATTTAATTCAAGTATTTAAGTCAACTAGATAAGTAGCTAAGTTGGCCAGTTAAATCAGCTACCTAAGTAGTTAAGTCACCTACCTAATTCAGGTAGTTATGTCAGCTTTCTAAGTAAGTCACCTGGTTAAGACAGCTAACTAGTTAGTTAGCTAAAAGGTTTATGACAGCAGGTTGAGTCAGGTAGTCAGCTAGTTAACTAACTGGTTAAGCCAGCTGGTTGAGTCATCTAGCTAGCTAGTTA
>NW_007250534.1:1901-9980 GCF_000164805.1 Carlito syrichta
AGCCGGCTGGCTTTCTAGTAAGTCAGCGAGTTAAGTGAGCTGGCTAGCCAGCTGGCTAGCTAGGTGACTAGCTAGTTAACCCAGCTGGCAAGCCGGATCGCTATCCAATTAAGTCAGCTACTTTAGTCAGCTGGTTAACCACTTGGTTAGCTAGGTGACTGGCATGTTAAGATGGCTGGTTAGTATGCTGGTCAGGTAGGTGGCCAGATAATTTAGCTGGCTCACTAGGCAACTGAACACCAAGGTGGCTGGCTAGTTAGGCCAGCTTTCTATCCCACAGTCCAGCCAGATGGCTGGCTATTTAAGCCAGCTGGCTAGCCAGGTGGCCAGTCTGCTACCTTGCTAGCTGGCTGCCTAGTCAGGTAGTCACAAAGGTAGGTAGCTAGTTAAGACAGCTGGCTAGCAGTCTAGCCAACCAAGTAGCTAGCTAGTTTAGTCAGGTGGCTGGCCAGGTAGCCATCCAACTAGCTAGTCAGTTAGTTAAGTCAGCAAGATAGCCAGCTATCTAGTTAAGTCAGCTAGCAAGTCAGGTAACTATTCAGCTAGCTAGCTAAGTCAGCTAGCTAGTCAGGTTGATTGTCAAATAGCTAGTTAAGTCAGCTAGCTTGTCAGCTAGCTAGTCAACTAAATAATTAAGTCAGCTAGCCAGCTAACTAGCCAGTTAGATAGCTAGTTAAGTCAACTTGCTAGACAGCTATAGAACTTGTTTGCTAGCTAGTTATGTCAGCTAGATAGCCAGCTAGCTAGTCAGCTAGCTAGTTAAGTCAGCTAGCAAACCATCTATTTACTTGGCTAACTAGTCGGTTAGCAACTCAACTAGCTGGTCAGCTAACTAGTGGGCTTGCTCACTTTCCATCAGGTCAGATAAATATTCGGCTCGCTCGCCTGCCAACCGGTCAGCACACTAGTCGGCTCACATGGCAACCAACAAGTCAACTAACTTGTCGAGTCTCTCACAGGCCAAGAGGTCAGTGAACTAGTTGGCTTGATCACCAGCCAACTAGTTAAGTAAGCTCTCAGTTCGGCTCACTCACCTGCTGAATAGTTAAGGAAAGTCATGCATTAGCTCACTCACCAGTCGAATAGTTAATTCGGCTCATTGGTCAGCTCACTCACCAGCTGACTAGTTAAGTCTGACCAGTAGGCTCACTTGAAGGCTGGCTAAATTCAGCTGACCAGTCATATCACACTCTGGACGACTAGTTAAGTCATCTCACCATTCAACTCACCTACCAGCAACTAGTTAAGTTAGCTGACCAATCGGCTCACTCGCTGGTGAACTAGTTAATTCAGCTGACCAGTCATCTCACTACCTGGTCGACTAGTTAAGTCACCTAACCTGTTGGCCCACTCGCCATCTGACTCGCCAGTGAACTAGTTAATCCAGCTAAATGGTCGGCCTACTAGCCATCCAACTACTTAAGTTAGCTAACCAATTGGCCAACTAGTGGGCCAAATGTTAGTCGACAATTTATGTCAGCTATCTAGTCGGATGAATAGTTAGGTAAGCTAACCAGTTGACCAACAAATCAGACGACTAGTTAGGTCAGTAAATTAGTCAACCAATTAGATAACAAAGCTAACTAGTGGGCCAACATGTCAGTCAACAAGTTAACCCAGCTAAATAGTCAGCCGACTATTTGGCCTACCCTTTTTGCCAGTAAAAAAGTAGGCCGAGTAGTCAGCCAATGTATTAAACTAGCTAACTAGTCAGCTGACTTGTCAGCAAACAAGTTAAGTAACCTAGCTAACTTGTTAGCAAACTAGTATATTCAGCTAGTTATCTCGTTTCTCAACTAGTTAAAACAGTTAGCTAACTTGTTAACAAATTTGTTAAGTCAGTTAGCTATCTCATTAGCCAACTAGTTAAGTCAGTTAGCTATGTCAGCTAACTAACCAGCTAGCTAGCTAAGTCAGGGGGCAAAATCAGCTCGCTCACTTGTTAGCTAACTATTTAAGTCAGCTACTTAAATCTGCTTCTGACCAGTTAGCTAATCCATTCAGTCAGCTAGTTATTCAGCTAGTTAAATAATTAGCTAATTATTTAATTCACATAGTTAAGTTTGCTATCTAACTAGTTAATTAGGCCAGTTAAGTCAATGAGCAAAGTCAGTTTTCAAATTTTGTCAGCTTGTTAAGATAGCTACCTGGCTACTTAACTAATGGGTTAAGTGAGCAGGTTGAGTCAGGTAGTTAGATAGTTAACTAATGTATTAAGTCACTCGTTGAGTCAGCTAGCTAGAAAGTTAGGAAGTGGGTTGAGTCAGTTGGTTAAGTATGCTAGGTAGCTAGTTAGCTTACGAGTTAAGTCAGCTGGATGAGTCAGCTAGCTACCTAGCTAGCTAATGATATAAGTCAGCTGGTTGTGTCAGCTAGGTAGCTCATTTGCTAATGAGTTAAGTATTAAAACTAAGTTACCTAGGTAGCACGTTAGATAATGAGTTACCTAACTGGTTAGCTAGCTGGTTAAGTCAGCTAGCTAGCTAGGCAGATAACTATTTAAGTCAGCTTGCAGCTAGGTAGCTAGCCAGTTAGCTAACTATTTGTCAGCTGGCAAGCTAGGTAGCTAGCTAGTTAATTCAGCTAGTTACATCAGCTGGCTAGCCAGGTGCCTAGCTAGGTAGCGTGCAAGTTAAGTCAGTTGACTAAACAGCTGGCTAGTTGGTTAATTCAGCTAGGTAAGAGAGCTGGCAAGCCAACTGACAAGGTTGGTACCGCTAGTTAAGTCAGCTAGATAGCTATCTGGCTATCTAGTGATATCAGTGAGTTAAGTCAGCTGGCTAGCCAACAGTTTAGCTGGTTAAATCAGCTAGTTTAGTAAGCTTTTTAGCCAGCTGTCTAGTTAGGTAGCTAGCTAGATAAGTCAGCTTGCTAGCCATCAGGCTAGAAGTTCAAATCAGCTAGTTAATTCAGCTGCTTAACATGCTGGCTAGGTAGGTAGCTAGCTAGTTAAAGAGCTGGCTACCCAGCTTCCTAGCTTAAGTGAGCTAGGTAAGACAGCTGGGTAGCAAGCTGACTAGATAGAGAACCAGCTGGTTAAGTCAGCCAACTAGGCAGCTGACTAGTTGTTTAAGTAAGCTAGGTAGTCAGCAAACAGCTGACTACCTAGTTAAGACAGCTCATTAAGTCAGTCAGCTATGCAGCTGGATAGCTAGACAAAAAGCTAGTCTATTCAGATGGGTATCCATCTGGCTAGCTAGTTATTTCAGCTAGTTAAAACAGCTGGCTAGCTGGGAAGCTAGCTATATAATTCAGTTAGTTATATCAGCTAGGTAGCTAGTTAAGTCAGCTAGTTAAGTTAGCTGCCTAGATAGCTAGATAGCTAGGCAGCAAGCTAGTTGAGCCAGCTGGATAAGCCAGCTGGCTAGCTAGGTAGCTATCTGGTTAATTCAGCTAGTTAAATCGGCTTGCTAGCTATTTAAGACAGCGAGTTAACTCAGCTGACTAGACAACTGCCTAGCTGTAAAGCTAACTAATTAAGTCAACTGTCTAGCCAGTTAGCTAGCTAGTTAAATAACCTTGTTAAGTCAGCTCACTAGCAAGCTGGATAGCTAGGTAGTTAGGTAGTTAAGTCAGCTGGCAAGACAGCAGGCTACATAGGTAGCTAGCTAGTTAAGTCAGCTGGCTATTCAGCTGTCTAGCTAGGTAGCTAGGCAATTAAGACAGTCTGCTAGACAGCTGGCTACCTGATTAAGTCAACTAGTTAAGTCAGATGGCTAGCCAGCTGGCTGTCTAGTTATTAAGCTTGTTACTCAGCTGGCTAGACAGCTGGATAGCTAGTTAATTCAGCTAGATAATTCAGCTGGCTTCCAAGCTGGCAGGCTAGGTGGGTAGCTAGTTAAGTCAGCTGGCTAGTTAGCTGGTTAAGTCAGCTTTTTAATTTAGCTGGCCATCTAGCTGGCTATCTAATTAAGTTAGCTGAGCAACCAGTTGGCTAGCTATGTAGCTAGCTAGTTTATCAGCTAGTTAACTCAGCTGATTAACTAGGTAGCTAGCTAATTAAGTCAGCTAGTTAATCAGCTGGCTAGCTGGGTAACTCAGTTAGTAAAATCAGTTGCTAGCCAGCTGCCTTTGAGGATAGCTATCTAGTTAAATCAGCTGGCTAGCCAGCTGAGTAGCTGGTTAAGTCACCTAATTAACTCAGCTTGCAGTCCAGCTGGTTAGCTAAGTAGTTAGGTAGTTAAGTCAGCTGGTAAGGACTATGTAGGTAGTTAGGTAGTTATGTCAGATGGTTAGCCATTAGGCTATCTAGTTATATCAGCTAGTTAGGTCAGCTGGCTATCCAACTGTCTAGCTAAGTAGATAGCTAGTTAAGTTTGATGGCTAGCCAGCTGACTACTTCATTAAGTCAGCTAGTTACATCAGCCTGCTAGGCTGCTGGCTAGCTAGGTAGCTAGGCAATTAAGTCAGCTGGCTCTCCAGATGGCAAGCTAGTTAAGTCAGCTAGTTTACTCAGCTGGCTAACCAGCTGGGTAGCTAGCTAAGTCACCAAGTTAAGTCAGTTGTCAAGCCAGCTGCCTAGCAAGTTAAAAAGCTAGTTATGTCAGTTAGGCAGTCATCTTGCTTGCTAGATATTACAGCTACTTATGTCAGCTGGCTACCTAGGAAGCTAGCTAGTTAAGTCAGCTACATATGTCAGCGAGCTAGCTAGTTATGTCACCTAGTTAATTCAACTAGTTATATGATAGTTAGCTAGGTAGCTTACTAGTTAAATCAGCTAGTTATGACAGCTTGCTAGGTTGGTAGATACCTAGATAACTCAGCTACTTAAGTCATCAGCCTAGCAAGTTAAATCAGTTAACTCAGCTGGCTAGACAGCTGCCTAAAAGTATAGCTAGCTAGATAAGTCTGCTGGCTAGCCAGCTCGCTACTTATTTACATCAGATAGTTAAGTCAGCTGGAAAGCCAGGGTGATACATAGGTAGCTAGCTAGTAAAGTAACCTGACTAGCCACCAGGCTATCAAGTGATGTCAGCTAAATAAGTGAGCTGGCTAGCCAGCTGGCTAACAAGTTAAATAACCTAGTTGAGTCAGCTGGCTATCCAGCTGCTTAGTTGGTTGAATCAGCTTTATAATTCAAGTTGCTAGCCATTTGTCTAGCTAGATAGCCAGTTAGTTAAGTCAGCTGGCTATCCAGCTGTCTAGCTTGTTACGTCAGCTAGTGAAGTCAACTGGCTAGCCCCCTGGGTAGGTAGATACGTAGCTAATTAATCAGCTGGCTAGCCTGCTGGCTGGCTAGTTAAGTCAGGTGGTTAAGAGAGCTGGCTTTACGACTGGCTAGCTTGGTGGCTAGCTAATTAAGCCAGGTGGCTAGCCAGATGGCTATCTACTTAAGTCAGCTAGTTTAGTCAGGTGGTTCGCTGGCTGGCTAGCTAGGTGACTGACAAGTTAACATGGCTGGTTAACAGGCTGGTCAGGTAGGTGGACATCTAGTTAAGCCGACTGTCTCGCCAGCTGACCAGCAGGGTGGCTGCCTAGTTAAGCTGGCTGGCTATCAGATCGTCCAAACTACCAGCTGGCTATTTAATCCAGCTAATTAGCCAGCTGGTCAGCCCTCTAGCTAGCTAGCCAGCTGCCTAGGCAACTAGACAGTGTGTTAGCTAACTAGTTATGCATGCTGGCTAGCCATCCTGCCTACCAAGTAGCTAGCTAGTTAAGTCGGCTGGCTAGCCAGCTAGCCAGCCAACAAGCTAATCTGCTAGATAAACCAACTAGCTAGTCAGCTAGCTAGTTAAGTCAACTAGCAAGGCAGCTAACTCTTCAACTAGCTAGTTAAGTCATCTAGGTAGTCAGGTTTCTTGTCAGCTAGCTATTTAAATCAGATATCTAGCCAACTAACTAATTAGCTAGGCAGTTATATCATCTAGCCAGGTAACTAGTCAGTTAGCTAGCTAGTTAAGTCAGCTAGATAGAAAACTAGATAGCTTGTTTGCTAGCTAGTTATGTCAGCCATATAGCCAGCTAGCTAGTCAGCTATCTAGTTAAGTCAGCTAGCAAATCAACTAGTTACCTTGCTAACTAGTGTGCTAGCAACTCAGAAACCTGTCAGCTAACTAGTGGGCCCGTTCGCTTTCCATCAGTTCAGCTAACTTGTCTGCTCGTGGCCTGCCAATCAGTCAGCAAACTAGTCAAATCACTCACCATCAAAAAATTCAATTAACTCATCTGCTTGCTCACAGGCCAAAGGACATCTAACTAGTCAGCTTGCTCACCATCCAACTAGTTAAGTCATCTCACCAATGGCTCTCTTGCTGGCCAACTAGTTAAGGCATCTCACACATCGGCTCACTCGACGTCCAACTAGATAAGTTGGCTCACCGGTCTGCTCACTCACCACCCAACTAGCTAAGTTTTCTAAGCAGTCAGCTCACTCGCCAGCTGACTAAAGTCAGCTGACCAGTCAGCTCACTCACCAGCAGATTAGTTAAGTCAGCTGACCAGTCAGCTGACTCGCCGACCAACTAGTTAAGTCAGCTTACCAGTCGGCTCACTCACTTGCTGACATGTTGTCACCTGAGCTGTCGACTCTTTCACTCACTGACCTAGCTAAGTCAGCTAACCTGTTGGATCAGGCGCTGACCTACTAGTTAAGACTGGTCTGCCAACTAGCCATTCAAGTAGTAAAGTGAACTAAATAATCGTCCTAGTAGTCAACCTACTTGTAAGCCGACAAGTTAGCACAGCTAACTTGACTAAATAGTTAGGTCAGCTAACTTGTCGGCCAACTAGTAGGCTGACCAGTTAGGTCAGCAAATGAGCAGGCAACTATTTAACATTCCTAACTTGTAGACCAACTTGTCAGTCATCTTGCTAAGCCAGCTGACTGGTCGGCTGACAAGTCAGCTGACTCTTAACCCAGCTAACAAGTCGGCCAATTAGGCAGTTGACATGTAAACGTTATAAGTAGTCGGATGACTCGTCAACCCACAGGATAATTCACCTAGCTAACTCATTGACCAACTCGTTAAGTCAGCAATTAAACCCGTTTACCAACTAGTTAAATCAGTTAGCTAACTCGTTAACCAACTCATTATGTCAGCTAGGTATCTCATTAGAAAACTAGTTAAGTCAGCTAGCTAAGCAAGCTAGCTAAGTCAGCTAGATCACTAGTCAGCTAACTATTTAAGTCACCTACTTAAGTCTGCTACCTAAATAGTTAGATAATTATTAAAGCAGTTAGTTATTCAGCTACTTAATTAATTAGCTAACTGTTTAATTCAGGTAGTTAAGTCATGTAGCTAACTTGTTAAGTTGGCCAGTTAAGTCAGCTATCTAAGTAGTTAAGTCAGATAGCTAAGTCAGCTAGTTAAGTCAGCTTTCTAATTTAGTCAGATGGTTAAGACAGTTAGCTAGCTAGTTAGCTAATGGGTTAAGTCAGAAGGTGAGTGAGGTAGTTAGTTAGATAACTAATGTGTTAAGCCAGCTGGTTGAGTCACCTCGCTAGCTAGTTAGCAAATGAGTTGTGTCATATGGTTGAGTAGACAAGTTTGCTAGTTAGCTAATGATCTAAGTCAGCTGGTTCAGTCAGCTAGCTAGCTCTTTAGCTACCGAGTTAAGTCAGATGACTAAGTCAGCTAGCTAGCACGTTAGATAAGGAGTAAGCTTACTCGTTGGCTAGCTGGTTAAGTCAACATGCTAGCTAGGCTGCTAACTATTTAAGTCAGCTTGTAAGCTAGGTAGCTAGTGGGTTATAACTATTTAAGTCAGCTGGCTAGCTAGGTAGCTAGCTAGTTAGCTAAATATATAAGTCAGCTGGCCAGCTACATTGCTAGCTAGTTAACACAGCTAGTTAAGTAAGATGGTTAGTCAAACATCTAGCTAGGTAGCAAGCTAGTTAAGTCAGTTGGCTAGCCAGCTAGCTAGCTGGTTAATTTAGCTAGTTAAGAGAGCTGGCTAGCTAATGGGCAATGCATGTTGCTAGCTAGTTAAGTCAGCTAGATAGCTACAAGGCTAGCTAGTGATGTCAGTGTGTTTAGTCAGCTGGCTAGCCAACTGGCTAGCTGTTTAAGTCAGCTAATTTAGTCAGCTGTCTAACCAGCTGGCTAGGCAAGTAGCTAGCTAGATATATCAGCTTGCTAG
>NW_007250535.1:0-870 GCF_000164805.1 Carlito syrichta
TAGATAGAAGATTAAGTATCTCAATTAAATAGTTTGCTAACTAGTGAGCTATCTGACTTAGCTAGCTGACTTAACTAGTTGGCTAATCCGATACTAACTGACTTAATGAGTTGGTTAATGAGTTAGATAACAGTATTAACTAGTTGGTAACGAGTTAAATACCTGACTTAACTAGTTGGTTAATTAGTTAGCTAGGTGACTTTACTTGTAGGCTGATGAGTCGGCTGACTAGTTGGCTGGTTTGACACGTTGACTGACTACTCGGCCAAATTGTTAGCTGGGTTAATTAGCTGGCAGACTAGTCAACTGACTACTTAGCTGCGTTAACTAGTTGACTGAAGAGTTGGTCCCCTAGTTAGCTCAGTTAAGTAATTGGCTGGCTCGTTTCCAGACCTAACTAATCGACTGTATAGTTGGCAGACTACTTAGCTGACTTAACTAGCCTCCCAACTAATTAGCTGACCTAACTTTTCAGCTGACAAATTGGCCCACTAGTCAACCGATTTGTTAGCTTACTTAATTAGTGGGCCGGCTAATTGACTGACCATTTATCTGACTTCACTAATCGGCCAGAGAGTGACCGACAAGTGAGGTGACTTAAGTAGTCGAATGGCAAGTGAGCCGACAGGTCAGCTGAATTAATTAGTTGGCCGGCAAATGAACTTACACGTACTCTACCATAGCTAGTTGGCCAGTGAATCAGCCAACAGGTGAGCTGACTTACTAGTAGGCCTGTGAGCAAATGACTAGTTAGCTGATCTGTTGGGCTTCAAGTGAGCTAAGTTAGTTGACCTGTTGGCCAGTGAGCATGCCAACTAGTTTCCTGACTGGTTTGTATGTGAGTGAGCCTACTAGTTAGCTAACCTGATG
>NW_007250535.1:1411-2776 GCF_000164805.1 Carlito syrichta
CTGACTTGCTAGTTGACTTAACTACTAGCTGGCTAGCTACATGTTTTAACTAGCTGACTACTAGTGGGCTGGCTTGCTGGCTAGCTAGCTGACTTAACTAGCAGGCTACCTTGTTGGTTAGATGGCTAGACAGCTGGCTTAACTAGCTGGCTACCTGGCTGGCTGGAAGTCTAGGCAGCCAGCTAGCTAGCAGGCTGGCCAGCTGGCTATCCAGCCAGCTTAAATAGCCAGCTGACTGACTTGATAGTGGGATAGACAGCCAGCTTAACTAGCCAGGCACCCTGTTTGTTAACTGGCTAGCCAGCTAGTTTAACTACCTGGCCACCTAAAAAACCAGCCTGCTAACCTGCCCACTTAACTTGACAGTCACCTAGCTGGCCAGTCGGCTAACCAGCTGCCTTAACTAGCTGACTTATCTAGAGGGACTGCTTTCTAGCCAGTTGAACTAACTAGCTTGTTACATTGCTAGCCAGCTGGCTATCCAGCAGAATTTCTAGGTGACTTATCTAGCTAGCCAGTTGTCTAGCCATCTGCCTTAAGTAGCAAGCTACCTAGGTAGCCAGCGGGCTAGTCAGCTGACTTAACTTGGTCACTTAAGTATCTAGCCAGCTGTCTAGGAGCTGACATAACTAGGTATCTAACTAGCTAGCATGCTGTCTTGCCAGCTGACTTAATTAGCTAAATTAAATAACTAGCCAGCTGACTAGCAAGCTGATTTAATTGCACAGCTACCTAGCTAGCCAGCAGCCTAGCCAGCTGACTTAACTAGGTGACTTAATGAGGTAGCCAGCTGGATAGCCAGCACACTTAACTAGTTTGCTACCTAGCAGGACACCTGGATAGCCAGCTGAATAAACTAGCTGCTGTAAGTAGATGCCTGATGGCTAGCCATCTGACTCAACTAGCTGCCTACATACATAGCCCATTGGCTTGCCATCTGACTTAACTACCTAATGACCTAGCTAACCTGCATGCCAGCCAGCTGACTTAACTAGCTGACTTAACTAGCTAGCCAGCTGGCTAGCCAGCTGACTTAACTAACTGAATTAACTAGTTAGCCAGTTGACTTAACTAGCTGACTTAACTAGCTAGCTCCCTAGCTAGCCAGCTGATTTAACTAGCTGTTTTACCTAGGTAGCTACCTAGTTAGCTATAATATAGCTAGCTGACTTAACTAGCTGACTTAACTAGTTAGACAGCTGACATATCTAGCTGACTTAACTAGCTAGCTTCCTAGCTAGTCATCTGACTTAAATAGCTGAAATAACTAGCGAGCCCGCTGGCTGTCCATTTGACCTAACTAACTTTTTAAATAGCAAGCATGCCGGCTAGACAACTGACTTAACATGCTGACTTAACTAGCTA
>NW_007250536.1:0-8275 GCF_000164805.1 Carlito syrichta
TTCCATCAGGTCAGCCAAATATTCAGCTCGTTCACCTGCCAACCAATAAGCAAACTAGTCGGCTCGTTTGCCAGCCAGCAGGTCAACTAACTTGTCTACTTGCTCACAGGTCAACAGGTCAGAGAACTAGTCGGCTTGCTTGCCAGGTGACTAGTTAAGTCAGCTCACAGGTCGGCTCACTCACCGGCTGAATATATGAGGCAGCTCACATGTCAACTCACTCACCGGCTAAATAGTTAAGTCAGCTCACTGTTCGGTGCACTCACCAGCCGACTACTTAAGTCTGACCAGTTGGCTCACTCGCCAGCCGACTAAATTCAGCTGACCAGTCATCTTACATGCCAGCATACTAATTAAGTCAACTGACAAGTCGACTCGCCTATCAGCCGACTAGTTAAGTCAGTTGACCAAACGTCTCACTCACCAGTGAACTAGTTAATTCAGCTGAAAATTCAGCTCATTCGCCAGTCGACTAGTTAAGTCAGCTAACCTGTCGGCTCACTCGCCAGAAGACTAGTTAAGTCAGCTAACCTATCAGCCTACTAGGCGTCCAACTAATTAAGTTAGCTAACCCATCTGCCGACTAGTGGGCCAACCTGTCAGTTGGCAATTTAGGTCAGCTAACTAGTCGGTCGACTAGTTAGGTCAACTAACTAATTGGCTAACTAATTGGACGACTAGTTAGGCCAGCAAATTAGTCAGCCAACTAGTTAACCGGGATAACTAGTGGGCCACAGGTCAGTCAACTAGTTAACCCAGCTAAATAGTCGGCCGACTATTCGGCCAACATGTTATGCCAGCAAACAAGTCGACCGAGTAGTCAGCCAACATATTAAACCAGCTAACTAGTCAGCCAACTTGTCAGTCAAGTTAAGTCACATAGATAACTCGTTAACCAATAAGTTAAGTCAGCTAGATATCTCGTTTACCAACTATTTAAAACAGTTAGGTAACTCGTTGACCAACTTGTTAAGTCAGCTAGCTATCTCGTTAGCCAACTAGTTAAGTCAATTAGCTAAGTCAGCTAGGTAAACAGCTAGCTAGCTAAGTCAGCTAGCTGAAACAGCTAGCTCATTTGTTAGCTAAATATTTAAGCCAGCTACTTAAATCTGCTTTCTGACTAGTTAGCTAATCAATTAAGTCAGCTAATTATACAGCTAATTAAATAGTTACCTAACTATTTAATTCACGTAAAGTTAGCTAGCTAACTAGTTAAGTCTACAAGTTAACTCAGCTAGTTAAGTCAGTTTTCTAAATTCATCAGCTGTTTAAACAGCTAGCTAGCTAGTTAACTAACGAGTTAAGTTAGCAGCTTGAGTCAGGTATTTAGTTAGTTAACTAACATAATAAGTCAGTTGGTTGAGTCAGCTAGCTAGCAAGTTAGAAAACGAGTTGATTCAGCTGGTTGAGTAGGCTAGTTAGCTAGTTAGTTAACGAGTTAAGTCAGCTGGATGAGTCAGCTAGCTACCTAGCTATCTAATGATTTAAGCCACATGGTTGTATGAGCTAGCTAACTCATTAACTAACGAGTTAAGTAAGATAATAAGTCACCTAACTAGCACGTTAGATAATGAGTAAGCTAACTAATAGTCTAGCTGGTTAAGACAGTTAGCTAGCTGGCAGCTAACTATTTAAGTCAGCTGGCTAGCTACACAGCTAGCTAGTTAGCTAACTACTAAAGTCAGCTGGCTATCTATGTAGTTAGCTAGTTAAATCAGCTACTTAAGTCAGGTGGGCTAGCTAGGTAGCAAGCTAGTTAAGTCAGTTGGCTAACGAACTGACTAGCTGGTTAATTCAGCTAGTTAAGAGAGCTGGCAAGCCAGCTGACAATGTATGTAGCTAGCTAATTAAGTCAGCTAGATAGCTACCTGGCTAGTTAGTGATGTCAGTGAGTTAAGTCAGCTGATTATCCAACTGTCTATCTGGTTAAATCAGCTAGTTTAGTCAGCTGTCTAGCCAGCTGGCTAGTTATTTAGCTAGCTAGATAAGTCCGCTTGCTAACCAGCAGGCTAGTGGTTTAAGTCACTAGTTAAGTCAGCTGGCCTCACTTGCTTTCCATTATGTCAGGTAACTAGTCTGCTCACTCACCTGTCAACCAACTAGTCGGCTTGCTTGCCAGCCAAAAGTTCAAGTAAATTGTCGGCTTACTCGCAGGACAACAGGACGGCTAACTAGTTGGTTTGCACTCCAGCCAACTAGTTAATTCATCATGCCAATGGCTCTCTCGCTGGCTGACTAGTTAAGGCATCTCACCCATCATCTCACTCTACGGCCAACTACTTATCTCTGCTCACCGGTCTGCTCTCTCACAGGCTGACTAGTAAAGTCTTCTGACCAGTCGGCTCACTCACCAGTCAACTAAATTCAACTGACCATTCAGCTCACTCACCAGCAGTTTAGTTAAGTCAGCTGACCAGTCAGCTCACACGCCGGCCGACTACATATGTCAGCTTACCAGTCGGCTCACTCACTGGCCAACTTGTTAAGTCAGCTGACCAATTGGCTCTCTCACCAACCAACTAGTTAAGTCTACTCATCTGTTGGCTCATGCGCTGGTCGACTAGTTAAGTCAGGTAACCTGTCGGCTAACAAGCCATCCAAATAGTAAAGTGAGCTAAACAATCATCTGAATAGTCGACCAACTTGTCAGCAGACTAGTTAGCACAGCTATCTAGTCAGCTGAGTAATTAGGGCAGCTAAATTCTCGGCCAACTAGTCGGCCGATTAGATAGTTAAGCAAACTAGCAGGAAACTAGTTAACATTGCTAACTTGTGGGCCAACTCATCAGTCAAATTGTTAAGCCAGTTAACTAGTCGGTTAACAACTAGTTAGTTGTTAAGCCAGTTAACAAGTCGGTCGAGTAGGTAGCCAACGTGTTAAACTATCTAAGTAGTTGGCCGACTCATGAGCCCACAGGTTAATTCACCTAGCTAAATCATTAACCAACTTGTTAAGTCAGTTAGCTATCTCGCTAGTCAACTAGTTAAGTCAGCTAGCTAAGTCAGCTATCTAACCAGCTAGTTATCTAAATAAGCTAGCTATATTAGCTAGCTCACTAGTTAGCAAACTATTTAAGTCACCTACTTAAATCTGCTAACTAGCTAGTGCGATAATTATTAAAGCAGCAAGTTATTCAGCTAGTTATATAGTTAGCTAACTATTTAATTCAGGTAGTTAAGTCAGCTAGATAACTTGTTAAGTTGGCCAGTTAAGTTAGCTAGCTAAGTAGTTAAGTCAGATAGCTAAGTCAGCTAGTTAAGTCATTTTTCTAATTTAGTCAGATGGTTAAGACAGACGCTTAGGTTAGCAGGTTGAGTAAGGTAGTTAGCAGTTAACTAATGGGTTAAGCCAGCTGGTTGAGTCATCTAGCTAGCTAATTAGCAAACGGGTTGTGTCAGCTGGTTGAGTAGGCAAACTAGATAGTTAACTAATGGGCTAAGTCAGCTGATTGAGTCAGCTAGCTAGATCTTTAGATAGCGAGTTAAGCCAGATGATTAACTCAGTTAGCTAGCATGTTAGATAATGAGTAAGCTTACTAGTTAGCTGGCTGGTTAAGTCAGCAAGCTAGCTAGGCTGCTAACTATTGAAGTCAGCTTGTTAGCTAGGTAGCTAACTGGTTAGAAAACAATTTAAGTCAGCTGGCTAGCTAGGTATCTAGCTAGTTAGTTAACTATATAAGTCAGCTGGCCAGCTAGGTAAATAACTAGTTAACTCAGCTGGCTAGCCAGAAAGCTAGATAGACAGCGAGCTACTTAAGTCAGTTGGCTAGGCAGCTGGCAAGCTGGTTAATTCAGCTCATTAAGAGAACTGGCTAGCCAACTTGCAATGTATGTTGCTAGCTAGTTAAGTCAGCTAGACAGCTACCTGGCTAGATAGTGATGTCAGTGTGTTAAGTCAGCTGGCTAGCAAACTGGCTAGTTGGTTAAATCAGCTAAGTTAGTCAGCTGCATATCCAGCTGGCTATACTGGTAGCTAGCTAGATCTGTCAGCTTGCTAGAAAGCAGGCTGGCTATTCAAGTCAGATAGTTAAGTCAGCTGGCTAGCCTGCAGACTATGTAGGTATCTAGCTAGTTAAGTGAGCTGGCTTGCCAGCTTGCTATCTTAAGTCAGCTAGGTAAGTCAGTTGGCTAGCCATCTGACTAGATAGGTAGCCGACTAGTTAAATCCCCTGGCTAACCAGCTGACTTGCTGGTTAAATCAGCTGGCAACCTACTGCCTAACTAGTTAAGTCAGTTCATTAAGGCTGTTGGTTATACAGGTTGCTAGCTAGTTAAAAAGCTAGTTAAGTCAGATGGCTAGCCATCTGGCTAGCTAGTTATTTCTGCTAGTTAAGTCAGCTGGTTACCTATGAATCTAGCTATATAAGTCAGCTAGTTATGTCAGTTAGGTAACTCGTTAAGTGAGCTAGTTAATCCAGCTGGTGCACTAAGTAGATAGCTGGTTAAGTCAGCTAGTTAAGCTAGCTTGCTAGCTAGTTAAGTCAGCAAGCTAAGTCAGCTGGCTACCCAGCTGCCTAGCTGGGTAACCATCTATTTATGTCAGCTGGCTAGCCAGTTAGGTAGTTAGTTCAGTAATCTAGTTAAGTCAACTCAATAGACAGCTGGTTAGCTATGTAGCTAGCTAGTAAAGTCAACTGGCTATCCAGCTGGCTAGCTAGGGACCTAGGCAGTTAAGTCAGCCTGATAGCTACCTGGCTAGCTAGTTAAGTCACCTAGTTAAGTCAACTGGCTAGACATCTGGCTAACTAGATAGCTAGATAGTTATGTCAGCAATCTAGACTGTGGGCTAGCTAGTTAAGTCACCTAGTTAAGTCAGTTGACTATCCAGCTGGCTATCCAGGTAGCTTGCTAATTAACTGAGCTGGCTTGACAACTGGCTAGCTAGTTAAGTCATCTAGTTTAGTCAGTTGGCTAGCCAGCAGGCTAACTATATAGCAAGCAGTTTAATTAAGCTGACTAGCAAGCAGGCCAGCTATTTATGTCAGCTAGTTAAGTCAGCTGGCTAGCTAGTTGGCTAGCTAAGTAGCAAGCTAGTTATTTCAGTTGGCTATCCAGCTTGAAAGGTAATTGAGTCAGCTTGTTAAGTCAGCTGGCTAACCAGCTAGCTAGCTTTGTAGAGAGCTAGTTAAGTCAGCTGGCTAGCCAGCTGACTAACTAGTTAAGTCAGCTAGTTGAGTTAGCTGGTTAGCCAATTGGCTAGAAGGTTAAGTCAACTAGTTAATTCAGCTGGCCTCTCAGCTGGCTAGTTAGGTTGCAAACTAGTTAAGTATACTGGCTAGCCAGCTGGCTAGCTTATTAACTCAGCTAGTTAATTCAGCAGGTCAGCTAGCACTCTAGCTACATAAGTCAGCTAGTTAAGTCAACAGGCCAGGCAGCTGGCTAGCAAGATAAGTACGCTAGTTAAGTCAGCTGCCCAACCAGCAGTGTATCTAGGTAGTTAGCTAGTTAAGTCAGCTAGTTAAGTCATCTGGCTAGCTAAGTAGATAGCTATTTTAGTCATTTAGTTAAGTCAGCTGTCTAGCCAGGTGCAAAGCAGGGTAGCTAGCTAGTTAAATCAGTTGGCTAGCCAACTGGCTAGCTAGTTAAGTCACGAAGTTAAGTCAACTTGCTGGCCAGCAATTTTGCTATGTAGTTGGGTAGTTAACTCAGCTGTCAAGCCTACAGGTTATATAGGTATGTATCTAGTTAAAGAGCTGGCTAGCCATGAGTCTATCTTGCTATGTCACCTAGTTAAGTCTCCTGGCTATACAGCTGTCTATCTAGGTAGCTAGCTAGTTAAGTCTGTTGGCTAGCTAGCTGGTTACTTCATTAAGACAGCTAGTTAAGTCAGCTGGCCAGCCAGCTCTCTAGCTACATAAGTCAGCAAGTTAAGTCAGCTGGCCAGTCAGCTGGCAAGCAGGATAAGTAAGCTAGTTAAGTCAGCTGTCCAGCCAGCTGGCTATCTAGGTAGTTAGCTAGTTAAGTCAGATAGTTAAGTCATCTGGCTAGCTATGTAGCTAGCTGTTAATTCATTTAGTTGTCAGCTGTCTAGCCAGGTGCAAAGCAGGGTAGCTAGCTAGTTAAATATGCTGACTAGTCAGTTGGCTAGTTAGTTAAGTCACGCAGTTAAGTCAGCTTGCTGGCCAGCAAGTTAGCTATGTAGTTAGTAAACTCAGCTGTCAAGCCTGCAGACTATATAGGTATGTACCTAGTTAAGTGAGCTGGCTAGCCATGAGGCTATCTTGCTATGTCACCTAGTTACATCACCTGGCTATCCTGCTGTCTATCTAGGCAGCTAGTTAGTTGTCTGTTGGCTAGCCAGCTGGCTACTTCATTACATCACTAGTTAAGTCAGCTGGCTAGGCTGCTGGCTAGCTAGGTAGCTAGGCAATGAAGTCAGCTGGCTAGCCAGCTGGCAAGCTAGTTATGTCAGGTAGTTTAGTCAGCTGTCTAACCAGCTGGCTAGCTAGTGAAGTCAGCTCATTAAGTCAGTTGTTTAGCAAGCTGGCTATCTATTAAAAAGCTAGTTGCATCAGTTGTGTAGACAGGTGGCTCGCTAGTTATTTCAGCTTGTTCATTCAGCTGGATATCTAGGGAGCTAGCTAGATCTAAACTAGATAGCTAGTTAAGTCAGCTAGTTAAGTCAGCTATCTATTTGATAGCTAACAAGGGAGCTAGCTTGTTAAAGCAGCTAGTTAAGTCAGCTGACTAGGTAGGTAGCTAGCTAGTTAAGTCACCATATTAAGTCAGCTCGCTGGACATCAGGTTAGCTAGGTGGTTAGGTAGTTAAGTCTGCTGGCAAGTCAGTGGGCTATGTATGTAGGTAACTAGTAAAGTTAGCTGGCTACCAATCAGGCGTCTAGTTATGTCAGCTAGTGAAGTCAGTCTGTCTAGGTAGCTAGCCAGCTGGCTAGACAGCTGGCTCCTTGTTTAAGTCAGCTAGTTTAGTCAGCTGTCTAGTCTAATGGCTAGCTACGTAGCTAGGCAATTAAGTCAGCTGGCTAACCAGCTGGTGAACTAGTTCAGTCAGCTTGTAAAGTCAGCCTGCTAGTCAGCTTGCCAGCTAGGTAGCTAGCTAGATATATCAACTGTATAGTCATCTGACTAGATAGTTAAGTCACCAAGATAAGTCAGCTGCCTAGCAGGCTGCCTAGCTAGGTAGCTTGCTATTTAAGTCAGCTGACTAGACAGCTGGCTTGCTATATAAGTCACCTAGTTAATTCAGCTGGATAGACACCTGGCTAGCTATGTAGCAAGCTACTTAATTCAACAGCCTAGAAAGCAGATCAGCTAGTTAAGGAAGCTAGTTAACTCAGCTGGCTAGCTAGGTAGTGACCTAGTTAAGCCAGTTGACTGGCCAGGTGGCTAGAGAGGTAGAGAGCTAGTTATGTCAGCTGGCTAGCCAGATGGATAATTAGTTAAGTCAGCTAGTTTAGTCACCTGGCTGGCCCACTGCCTAGCTCGTTTGTCAAGTAGTTAATTCAGCCTACTTACCAGCTTCCTAACTAGTTTCATCACCTCATTAAATCAGTTGGCTAGGCTGCTTCCTTGCTAGTCAAAAAGCTAATCAATTCAGATGGCTAAACAGCTGGCTAGCTAGATATTTTAGTTAGTTAAGTCAGCTGACTAGCTAGGTAGCTAGCTAGTTAAGTCAGCTATTTCTGTCAGTTGGCAAGCTGGTTAAGTCAGCTAGTTAAGTTGGCTAACTAGCTAGATAGCTACCTAGTTAGTTAGCTAGTTATTTCAGGTGGATAATTCAGCTGGCTACTTAGGAAACTAGCTTGTTAACTCAGCTAGTAAAGTGAACTGGTTGCCAAGTTAATCAGCTTGTTAAGTCAGCTGGCTAGCCAGCTGCCTGTCTGGGTAGCTAGATAGTTAATTCAGCTGGCTAGCCCGCTGGTTAGCTAGGTAGCTAAGTTGTTAAGTCAGCTGGCAAGTCAGCGGGATACATAGGTAGCTAGCTATTTAAGCCAGCTGGCTAGCCACCTGGCTAGCTAAGGATGTCAACTAGTTAAGTAAGCTGGCTAGCCAGATGGCTAAAAGTTAAATAAGGTAGTTGAGTCAGCTGCCTAGGCACCTGACTAACTGGTTAAGTCAGCTAGTTAATTCAAGTGGTTAGCCAACTGGCTAGCTAGGTAACTGCATAGTTAACTCAGCTGTCTACCAAGCTGGCTAGCTGGATAAGTCAGCTAGTTTAGTCAGCTGGCTAGCCAACTTATGAGGTAGGTAGTTAGCTAATTAAGTCATCTGGCTAGCTGGCTCGCTAGCTAGTTAGATCAGTGAGTTAAGTGACCTG
>NW_007250537.1:0-10436 GCF_000164805.1 Carlito syrichta
TCTTCTTGTGTTTCCTCAATTCTTTTTAATCTCTCCATTAATGTCTTGATATCTAGGTTTATAGTTTGAGACCCTTCATTCTGGGGGCTCCTCATTGTTTGCATTCCGAAGTCAGTTTTCACAGTGTTTGCCCTCCCAGGGGTCTGGGAGAGACCCAAACTCTTCTTTTGTTTTTTCTTCATTTGTGTAGATATTTCTCTCTGTCCCCCTTTCCCTCCCCTTCTTTAATTCTGTTTTTGAGGGAAGGTGGGGTTGCTTTTGTTTCACTTCTGCAATATCCTGTTCTTCCTTATGAGGGTCTTCTGGCTTTGTTCACTTTTGTGGTTGGAGTGTGGGCTGCGGGCTGTACTTTTTGCAATTTTGAGGTTTAATTGAGGGTGAAGCTGTGGTTCAGAATGTGTATGCTGATTCTATCTTCCACCAACAGGTATATGAGCACACTGGAACCTATTTCCTTCTGCCTTACAATCTGTCCGAGCAGCAGTATATGGGCTTGGTCCCTTAGGAACTGAGGTGGGGGTTGTTGATAGGTGTGAGGGGCAATGGAAATCTATGCCTGGAGAATGGCCGAGGTGGCAGTTTCACTTTCTCAGATCTGTTTCTCTCCACTTGTCTGGGTCCCCAAGCTTGGGGTCACATACTGAGTGCCTCAGCCAGGGCCGGCCCAGAGTGCCAGAGTTCCAAAGCTCCAAATGGCAGGCGGTGAGTGGTGAGAGTGGCCCTGGGCCCCCACAGGGTACTTTAGCCAGGAATGGGACTGGTGTCTCTGAGGGGTGGGTGCACAGAGCCTCCCTGAGTGACCGGTGGTTTGGTGCTGGGTGCTGGGTGAGAGACAATGTAGCCAGGGAGGGAGCTGAGACCCAAGACTCCCACATGGTGGGAGTCACGTATGGTGGAACAGCAGCAGCCGGGTGCAGCAATATCTGGCCCTGCATGGGACCAAAGGTCCCTGGGCCTCAGACCAGTGCATCTGGTGGTGGGCTGGGGGATGGGGGAAGAAAAGTTTGAGTCTTTTTGGGAACTCACGTTTGGAGAATCTCACAAGTTCACCTATGCCATCGCCATCTTATCAGAACCCCCCAATATCTTTTTTTTTAGTTTCTTAGTAGTGCTTTATATTAATGAAAACTGGTGCTCCTATGTTGGGTGCATAAATGTTTAGGATAGATATTTCTTGCTAATGAATAGAACCTTTTATCACTGTGTAGTGTCCTTCTGTATCTTTTAAAAGTTTTGATAGTTTGAAGGCTGTTTTGTCTGATATTAAAATTGTGACTCCTGTCTTTTTTGTTTTCCATTTGCCTGAAAGTTTATTTTTCATCCTCTAACTTTAAGTTTGTGGGTGCTCTTTTTAGTGAGATGTGGTTCCTGGAGGCAGCATATTGCTGAGTCATGGTTTTTTAAATCCAGTTTGCCACTCTGTGTCTTTTCAGTTGTATATTGAGTCCATTAACCTTCAGGCTGATTATTGAAATGTGAGAATTTATCCTTATCATGAGACTCTTATAAGGCCATTTTTTTTCTCTTTAATTTTTGGATTGATATATGTGTGTGTTTTCAATTTTACGGGTCATTGTGTGCTCTGTTGACTTGGTGTTTTCTTGAATGATCTTTCTTTCTTCCTCTCTCTCTCTCTCTCTTTGCTCTCTCTTTCTTTCTTTCTTTTCTTCTGTGGTTAATACCTTCTTGAGTATCTCCTGTGGAACTGATCTGGAAGCAGCATAATCTCTTATGGATTGGATGTCTGGGAAGGATTTTAATTCTCCATTGATGATGAAGCTGAGCTTGGCTGGTTAGGAAATTCTTGGTTGAACATTTTCATCTTTAAGACCTCTGAAAATTGAACTCTGGTCCCATCTAGTTTATAGTGTTTCTGCTGATAAGTATGCTGCTATTCTGATTGGCCTTTTCTGGTAGGTAGCCAAACCTTTCTCTCTCACTGCTGTTATACATTTTTTCTGTTATACCTACCTTGTATATGCTAATTACTATGTGTCTAGGGGTTGGTCTTCTCATTTGATGTCTTGCAGGGTTTCCATGAATCTCTTGTGGTTGGATGGTTGCATCTCTGGTGAGATGGAAAAAGTTTTCTTGATAATCTCCTGAAATACTTGCTCCAGGGAATTCTCTATTACCTTTTCTGCTTCTCAGATAACTATCAGGCATAAGTTCAGACTCTTGATATATTCACAAATCTCTTTGAGGCTTTGTTCTTTCTTTCTGAGTTTTCTTTCTACGTTTTTAACAGATCAGGTTAATTCTGCATTTTGTTCTTCAAGTTCTAAGTGTCTTTCTTCTGCTTGATTAATTCTGCTTTCCATGATTGTCATCTTGTTATTTACTTCCTGTGTGAAGTTTTTTGTGGACAAAATCTCTGTTACAAGTTCTTTCAGTGTTGCATCTTGTCTTTCTTGAGTCTTATTCACTCTTTCCTTCCATTCCCTAATCCCTGTTGTATTCTGGGGCCAATCATTAGTTATTGTTTACACTCTGATGTCTGACTTTTAGAGTATTTCCTCTTTGGTATACTGGGTAATACCTGTGTTCTGCCATTGATTTGTCCTCATTTGTGACAAATCTTTTTTATTACCCTCTTTAATTCTGTTAATCAGTGGTAGTGGGAGTGATTTTCACTTCTGTTGTTTGCTTAGCCCTCTATTCTTCCCTGATCAAGGCTTTTACATTTGTTCTATTTTGAAACAGATCTGGGGATTGGAAGCCTTGTTGTCTCTTGTAGTTTTGAGAATTGAATAAAGTGGAGGGTGGGGAGCTAGTTGCAGAAAATACTTGCAAGTCACAATGTTAAATGACTGTGGTATTGGCCCCTTGAGACTCACTCTCTACCATCACCCTATATGAGGATTTAGTTGGTATCCTCTTAGTTCAAGATAAAGTAACAGTGATGAGATGAACAGAGAGAATTAGAATGAAATAAAATGGGCAAAAACTTAAAAACAATACAAAAACCACAGAAAAATAAAAGTAAAAACAAGAAAAAAAAGACACACACACAAAAACCCCCCAAAGAACAGGAAAACTGAACACACACACACACACACACACACACACACACACGTGCACACATGCAAGAAAAAATGAAAGAAGGAAAAATACCTCACAGAAGAACTAAAGTAAAAACAAAAACAACAACAAAAAAAACCCCAAATGACAAAAAAAGTCAAAAGAAATAGAAAAACATAGAAAACACACAAAAAACCAAAAATTGAAACACAACAAAACTGAATTGAATACACAACAGAAACTGAAAGACGAGAAGAAGAAGAAAAAAAAGAAAAAAAGGGGGAAATGCAAATCGAACCCTCACAAACACATTCACACACACACACTAAATAAAAACAAAAGAAGAGCCAAAAAAGGCGGGTGAGGGGGATACAGATATTACTTTCACACACACATTCACACATACACACACACACACAACAACAACAACAACAACAACAAAAAATGATCAAAGTGAAAAAAATTTCTGGTCACTAAGTGCTCTCTTATGACAAGTTCTGTAATTATTCCTCACAGTTGCTCACAAGTAAATCTTCCTGTCATCTCCTGTGGGCCTGCGAGATCATTCACAATCTCCCTAGCATGTGTCCCATGGGGTAGGAGGAGGGAGTGGTAGGGGTGTGATGGGGGAAGAATCAGTTCTTCCCTCCCACTCTTATGTAGTACCCTCTGATAGGGAGGTGAGAAATTTTCTCCTCCCTAGCTGCTGGTGGTGGGCACCCCAACCAGCCTTATGCCAGTGTAGAGTCCTCTTATCATGGCTGCTGACCAGGCTTCACCTGGTTCATCCCTCTCAGTCATGCCCCAACTGTGTGGGTCTGATATTCAGAGGATTGCTCTGTGAGGATGAGGGGTCGTGTCAGCCCACGACTCACTGCTGATTTTGTGGGAGGTCTTTCTATCTTCCTCATCCTGTTCTAGTCACACCTTCTATCCCACAACTGGGGCACCTGAGACTCCACATTCATCCTGTCCCTTTACAGTTTATACTTTTGGAATATTCCCTTTGGGTTGATCAACTCCAGAGTAATTAACCTATGGGCCACCGGGAGTGGATCTGTTGCTCCATGGTAAGCAAGTCGGAGCACTTCCCTATCCACTTTTCAAGATGGTGGTGAAATGCCTGTTTGTTTTCTCCATTGGGATTCTGCCTCTGGTTCCCTCACTGTGCTCCCTCTGTGGCCCTTCACTGTCAGTGTCAGGCTTGGTACTGTGGTGATGGGGCAGAGCTTGGAGCCCACGGTCACTCCCTGTAGCTATTTCCAAAGGGTTTTGTTGATTTTAGAAAATGGCACTCAGCTTCTGTGCCCTGGCAACTGCTAGAGTCCAAGCAAGAACTGCCGTGGCACCAGTTGCTTCACTAGGAGAGCCCTGGCCACTTCCTCCCAAGTTCCCACTCAGCCACTCATACACCCACGTACACACAGACACGCTATCAAATTTATCCATTCACTCACACACTAACACAGAGACTCACACAGAAGACTGGTTTCACCACCATTTTCCCAGCCTCCTATCTGGTCATAGTTTATAATTTTTTTTTTATATGCTGGATTCCATTTGTTACTGCTTTACTGAGAAACTTTGCATTTATAGTGATAAATAATATTAGTTTTTAAAAATTAAATTTCATTGTATTACAGAGACATGGGGTAGAAGTAAGACAACTACACAAACAGACTGCAAGTAGGTGATGTTTGAGTTTCCAACTGACCCTCACTCTCCTGGGTATAGGACGAGGTACTCTTTTCTTCTGTGCCCCCTCCCTCTATTCCTTCCTTAGCAGTACCCAGTGACTGTCAATCCCTCACTTGAGCTGATGTGATTTAAATGTTCAGTTTCCACTTATGAATGAGAACATGCAATATTCAGTTATTTGTTTCCGTGATAGATCACAAAGTGAGATGGAAACAAACTCCATCTAATTTATAACATGTGGTTCTTAGTTTTACATCTGTTGATGTGCTGAATTATGTTTATGGTCTTGTGAATGTTGAACCAGTCCTGTATTCCACGAATGAAACCCACCTGTTGTTTGTAGTTTTCTTATCTTGTGATGTCTTTGTCTGGTTTTAGTATCAGGGTAATATTGGTTTCATTTAATGCAGTGTGAAGTGTTATCTTCTTTTCAATTTACTGGATAAGTTTTAATGACAGGCATTAATTCTTGTTTACATGTTTAGAAGAATCTACCAGTGGAGGGACCTTACAGATTCAATTCCTTTACATGTCATAGATCTATTAAATGTTTTTATTTTTTCTTGAGTCAGTTTCAGTAGTTTGTGTCTTTTTAGAAATTTGTCCTATTTATCTAGGTTTTTTATGCTAACATACAGTTGTTCAAAATATTTTATTTTATTTTTTTTGAGTTGGAATTTCACTCCATTGCCCAGACTGGAGTGCAGTGGCCGCTCCTGGCCACCGCAGCCTCAACCTGCTGGGCTCTGGCGATCCTTCCACCTCAGCCTTCCAAGCAGGCGGAATTACAGGCACACACTACCATGCCTGGCTGATTTTTTATTTATTGTAGAGATGAGGTCTTGCCAAGTTGCCCAGGCGGGTCTCAAACCTGCGGGCTCAGGCAATCCACTCACCTTTGCCTCCCAAGGCATGGGATTACAGGCTGAGCCACCGAGCCCGGCTAAAATATTTTCTTTTAATCCCTTTATTTCTGTGGGGCCAATATTGAGATCCCTCTAAGTTCCTGACTGTAATAATTTCCATCTTCTCTCTTTTTTCTTGGTTTGTCTAGCTGACAAAATTTGTCAACTTTGTTGATCTTTTCAAAGAACTAATTGTTTTGTCAATTTCCTCTTTCTTAATATTCTCCATTTTATTTATTTCAATTCTAATTTTTACTATTTCCTTCTTTTTCCTTGCTTTGAGCTTAGTGTAGTCTTCTTTCATAAAGCCTCATATAACCTTTCTTAAAGTAGTAGGCTAGATTATGAACTGAAGTATTTCTTTTTTTAATATAGGCATTGTTACAAATCTTTTTCTAAACACCGCTTACCTGTGTCCTATAAACTTCTGTCTAGTGTCTCCTCATTTCCACCTAGAGGAGTCTATTTTTGTTAGTAATGAATTCTATGTTTTGGTTTATCTGGGAATGTATCACTTTATCATTCATTTTTGTAGGCTAGTTTTCCTGGACATAGCATTTTTATTTACCATTTTTTAAAATTTCAACACTTTGAATGTTTTCCTAATACCACTTCATTTCAACTGATTCCGATGACAAGTCAGTTGTTAATCTTAATGAAACTCACTTTAAAATTGTTTTTTTAATCATAAAATTGTTGATTTTTGTTTGTTAGTTAGTTTGTTTTTTGAGTTGGAGTCTCACTCTGTCACCCAGACTGGAGTGCAGTGGTCGCTCCCAGCCACCGAGCCTCAACCTGCTGGGCGCTGGCGATCCTTCCACCTCAGCCTTCCAAGTAGCCGGAATTACAGGCATGCACTACAATGCCTGGCTGATTGTTTGATTTATTGTAGAGATGAGGTCTCACCAAGTTGCCTAGGTGGGTCTTGAATCCGCAGGCTCAGGCAATCCACTCACCTCAGTCTCCCAAAGGCGCGGGATTACAGGCTGAGCCACCGAGCCCGGCTAAAATTGTTGATTTTATTGAGTTTATTTTTGCAAAAGTTTACTGCTGCTAAAAAAGATTAAGCCAAAGTGTTTGACAGTATTTTGAATACTAACTTTAATTAAGATATAAAATGTATATGCCCATTATTGCACTGATTTTGAATCACTTGGTCCCTTAAAACAATTTCACATGAATAATAGACTCCTGCTCTTCTCATCTTGTATAAGGTAACTTTTAAACACAAAGTAAAAAAGATTGAGGAGAGGCAATGCATTTTAAATGAGCTTGAGGTTGTATGTGCATATTTAAGACTTAAACATAATTTATAGTGTAATACACACTACAACTTCCTTGAAAAAATAAGCCTGATTAAAGCATCATTCTATACCTAGTAGGCATTGCTTTCCTAGTCTTTTCAGTAAAGGGTATTATTATTTTGATTGCTATGTTCAGAGGCTCATCATATTCATGAAACTTACCACAACATTATTTCAAGGGGTTGTTAAACCAAGATTTTGTAATGACATTTAATAACGCTATATAATGGATAGAATAAATGTAGGCATGATTATGAATGCAGCCAAATTAAAAATAGTGAACAGTGATGCTAACTTCTGACTTTATATTTTAAAAAGTCTTAACTGTGTGTGAAGAAATTACCTTTAATATGGTCCTCTCTGGAGACTGTTACATCTCTGCATCATTAAATGGTCCTCAAGTGTGCTCTATTCTGATCCACATTAATAATTATTTAGGAGCAGAAGGGTAATTTTTCTTAATCAGTAAAACTCTATTACCCCGAAGTCTTTCTTTTCACAGTCAGTCGTTTCTCACTGTTTATCTTAGAACAATATTTCAACTCTTCCACTTAACATTAGTATAATCTGGAATGCTTTATTTACTATTTCTGGGCTTAAAATATCTCTTTTATAAATTAAAAGATCATACAATTATTGTGAGTATTAAATGAAATCATACATATAAAAGACATTACCTGTTATAGATATAACAAACATTTATTGGATATTTATTATGTACCAGTACTGTGCTAAATATTTTATACTTAAGCAATTACTCCCATGCAAATCCCACTGCTACTGTTTTATTGCTAGAGTTCTATTTATACCTGGATACTTCAGGTTTTTGCTCACTGCTTCACAGGACCATGCAATGCTAATCTGGGAAATTTCTTTTCATCTACTTTCCAATGTAAGCTACAGTGGTCTTTTTACTAAAGAATTTTTTACTTACTTATCTGAACTTTTAAATTCTAGAATAGAAGCAAAACAGTTTTTACTGTATAGTCTTGATTTTTATAGAAGAAGCAGATTCCAGAAATACTTTTTGGAAGATAATTACATTCTTTGTTCTTTGCATACCTTATCTCATATTATTCTCTGCCGTGGTTTATATGTGTCCTTCAAAAGTTCATATGCTGGAGATAGAATATCAATTGCTATAATAACAATACTAAGTGGTGAATATAAAGTGAATTCCTGATTTTTAACATAAGTCAGACTCATTTTCTCTCTGTCTCACACACTCTCTTGACATTCCCCTATGTTTTGAGGAAGCAGTAAAACACTTACCAAATGCAGTCCCTTGATTTTGAACTTCCCAGCTCCACAATCATGAACCAAATAAATCTCTTTTCTTTATAAATTACCCTATCTGTAGTATTCTTTATAGCAGCAGAGAATGGACTAAGATATCCTCTGAAGAAACATACATGAGCACACAACCTATTCTGCAAATAGGGAAGGGGAAAATCAGAGAAGCAAATTAGACTCGCTCAAAATAACTCAATTAAGAGATAAAAGAAATACTCATGGAAGATTTTCTTTAGTTCTAAAGCTTCTAAAATTCTCAATACTCAGAATGTTCAGGAAGAATGTAGAACTCATTTCCACTGTTCCTGTCCCCAATTGGCATGTAAGTTTAATGACTATAGGGTTGGCCATACAATCAATAGCTAGAAATAAGAAAGTTGCATTGGGTTGCTTTATATTGCCTGATAGAGAAACCCACCTCTAAACAATTGCATCTTGTTATTTATCTCATGGTAAGTTCAAATTAAATTAATGTATCAGTAAATTTACAAGATAATGAAAACCAAGAACCCTCATAAGCACTTTCAAATAGTGAATTCGTCCTTTTCTGGGAACACCAAGGACCTAGCTATGGCATTCAAAAGAAACACATAGGTGCCATGTTGATTAGAATGGAAAAGACTAGGAAATTACTATGTACAAGAGATCTTGCAGGAAAGCAGTTACCATAGCAACTGTGGCCTCATAGACTGTGTCGAATGATAGGATTTATTTCAACATAATTATACAGTTTTTTGATGTGCATCCTTCCTAGGAGATACTGAACCCATGTAACATGGCTATACAAAGAAAATTATCTTAATTGGAAAGGATTTCTTTCCTTAATATATGCTGATTGATGTTTGAGTGTCAGTATTTGATGTGAAATTGTCTTTGTAGTTATCCTTTCAGAGACATTTGGTTACAACATTCCACATACAAATCTAAATATAGTCACCCTTGTGATGTGAATACAAATAAAAGAGAAGAGAATATAAATGTGTAGCATGCTATTTCTACAAGATCATAAAGTTATTACCCCTGGCTTTTCCAATAAATTAAACTTGGCTACAACTACTAATTAAATTGGCATTAAGCTAGTTTTTCATTTTCTATTTTTGAGCTTTCCTTCCAAATAATCAAATTCATAACTTTAATTGCAGAAGGAGTACAGAGGTTTTCCTCTAATTGGGTTATTAATAGTAAACTATTTTAAAACAAATGCTAAAGTATATTTTCATCTCTGACCATTTTCATTTTGAAGAAGAAAGGGGTTTTGTTTCCACAGAGAGAATGAACTTTTAAAATCCCAGCTTCTAGTCAGCAGGTGCATATTACTGTATTCACAAATGACTGTCTGTGGACCATAATCTTATAATTATTCTGCTGAAAGACATTTCTGTCGCTTGCTAGCAACAGAATGGGTCAAGAGTATATCTTTGTTTGGTGATTGTGCCTTCTGACATCTTGCCATATGGTTTTCAGATAGAAGGAGCTTTACACAGAACTGTGAAGTTTTCTTTTCTTTCTTTCTTTTTGTTTCTTAATTATAACCCAACTAAAAATAAAACCCAGTTCAGCTCTGATTTAGGGGTTTTAACCCTGCCCTGCCATTGACAAGGACATTAAATAAATCGTGTGTGTTATTACATATTGGATTCATAATTTGAAACTGATACTTGAGTGTCTACTTATTCTTTCTGAACTGGAATGATATGTGCTGTGAAATGAGATGTAGATCCATAAAAGACTTTCTATTAAGTTTAAACTTTCTATTAAGTTTAAATATTATGACTTTATACCCTTAGTGTGGTTCATCGTAAGAACCCCAAGAGGATTTCTGTAACTCTAAACTATTTAAAGGAAAGTAAAAATTAAGCTTGGCATCATTTTTGCTGACTCATCCAAGCAACAAATATAGTGGACAACTTTTAAATTGGTAGGGAAAAATGCTACAAGCAGTATCTTAAGAAAATGTGATTTAACTTCAATGTCCCAAGTTCTGCAAACCACTGTGCTTCATCGCTGCCTCCTAGCAGCTCGCTGAAATGAAAAGTAAAATCACGGTAAAACTAGAGGTAATTGTTGAGACATTACATCTGATCCTAAGTACTGAGGTGGGACACGCTATCCCTACTTCTACTTAACACTTCTTTTTTTTTTTGAGTTGGAGTCTCACTCTGTCGCCCAGACTGGAGTGCCGTGGCCGCTCCCGGCCACCGCAGCCTCAACCTGC
>NW_007250537.1:10497-19226 GCF_000164805.1 Carlito syrichta
CGGAACTACAGGCATGCGCTACCAGGCCCGGCTGATTTTTTGATTTATTGTAGAGATGAGGTCTCGCTGCCCAGGTAGGTCTTGAACCTGCAGGCTCAGGCAATCCACTCACCTCAGCTTCCAAAGGCGCGGGATTACAGGCTGAGCCACCGAGCCCGGCAACACTTCTTACTCTGTAGTGTAATCAAGGATTGTTGTTTTGTTCTTTGTAACTGTGACTTCATTGAAAGCAGAGCCTATGCCTAGTTCCTCTCTATCTCAGGATTTAGCAGTGTTTTTAGTCGACGCTAAGAACTTCCTTAATGTAACCAGAATGACTTGATGAATAACTGTGAGAGCTCTAGTGCTTTCGTTCTAGCTCCCTGATCTCCTATCATACTCCAGCTCTTCACCTTACATAGAGGTGTCTCTATTTTGTGAGGCTGCAGTATCGAATTTTAAGTTGCTTAATACTGATCCTCTCGCTCTTCATTCAACCAGCAGTCATGTTCCCTTGGCCCTTCTGGAGGTACCCCAGAGGCTGGCAGGTGGCTCTGAAGGTTGCAGATGTGCCTCAGTGTTGTTTTAAACACGTAGTTCTATTCACTGTCTGCTTTCTCTTTTGATTATGAGCCATCTGTAATTTTCAATCTGTTCTCAAGATTTCATTTTGCACGTTATTGAGCTCTAGCAGAACTATCTGTTACTCTCCATATGTGACAAACTAGGGGTGAATTAAGACTCTGATATCTTGTCCCAAATACTCATAATGACAAGCTTGTTTTTATAGCAAAACAGTGAGTATAATTGCCTGGAGCCCAGTCCACCTTGTGATACCACAACTTGGAAAACCGTCATCTCCTTGGAACAAAACATCTCAACTTTTTTTTTTTTTAATTTTTCTAACTACTTTTTTTTGGAAATAAAAGGAATAGAATGCATGTTGGTATGTCCATACTAACAAGGAAAGGATAAATTATGTAATTCTTGTGTTCAATGCTAGAGGCAGGAATGGAAGTAGAAAAGCAGAGGTTACTCTTCATCTTCTGTTTCCTCCTACAGTTTCTTCTATTGTTCCTCACTAGTGCTCCAGCATCTTCCTGATCCCCAAACCAGGAATGTGGGTGTGGGGTCTTCCTGAGCCTCCACTGCTCATCTCTCCAACACTAAGTAGAGCACCACCACCTGGGCAGAACGCTCCTTTCATTACCCTCAGATCCATCACCAGCTCTCCATTATGTCAGAGTACAAATCAAATCAGGTTACATTTTTTTCTCAAACTACTTAATCATTCTATCAATCTTTGTCATTCTCAAGATGATATTTAGATTCCTTAGCTTGTATAAACCATTTGCTTTATCTATGTTCAACTAATGAAGGTTTAGTCTTATATATGTTTATATATACATATAACTATATAAAAATATAAATGTATACAAACAGACACAATTATTTTTATATATACAAATATATACATGTAAATTTTTTCTCTGTGCTTTGCTACATAAAGAGTTCCCATTATTTAAGATCCTTCTTCTTATAACCACTTATCCTTAGAGAACCAACTTTGGTATAACAAACTTCAGCTCTTGCTTTTTTGTATTTTCCAGAGTACCCTATCCCTATCTCTACTTCACGCTTCTAACTCTGTAATGCAATCAAGGATTGTTGTTTTTATTCTTTGTAACTGTGACTTCATTGAAAGCAGAGCCTATGATTAGTTCCTTTTTCTGTCTCAGGGTATAACAATGTTTTTGGTCCATATGTAGAACTTCATTAATGTAACCAGAACTTCATTAATGTAACCAGTTATAACTCCTCTATTCTAATAAATCTGTCATTTTAATAATAATAAAGCATTCTTATATTTTTGCAACCTTTTGGAGCAACTCTCTTTTCTCCTTCACTTTCTCTTCTAAAGATCTGTGGAAACAAAGCTTGTTTAGAGTTCAGCTGTTCATCTTTCTGTCTTTTTTTCTTTACCTGTACATTCTAGGCGAAGTTAAAATGACCAGTTGTAATGAGCAGTCCACTTAGTACACATGAAACTTGTACATCATCCATCATCAAATAGGAGAAAGCACATGGAGCTGTGTTACTTACTCTTCTGCAATGTGGCTCAAGGCTAAAGAGAGGGATTCATTCCTGCCACAAAGGTCCTATTAGGGCAAAATTGCTATACTTTCCAAATATAGAAATGGACTTTGAAGTCCATACTTACACTAAAATGAAAGATGCACTTATCAGGCACGTATTGACATTTCTGCTATTTAGAAATCTGATTATAAGCATAGCACACCAAAAATGTGCACCCTTGGCTTTTTCTTGTTTCATAATCCTCCCTCTCTGTCTACTTTGTTCTAGACACAAGAGTGTTCTTTCTGGTTTTCAAAGTTATCAAATTCTTCCCACATTAGAGCCTTAATAATAGTTTTTCCATTTTATGGGTTTCCTTTTTCCATAAAATTTTTTATGGTGTGTTTCTTTCTGATTCACAGATTTTCATGTAAATCAATGCCCCAAGAAAAGCCTTCTCTAAAGATTCAGACTTAATTTGTTATCTTGTCACTTTATATCATTTTTTTGTTTGTTTGTTTGTTTTGAGTTGGAGTCTCACTCTGCTGCACAGGCTGGAGGGCAGTGGCCGCTTCCAGCCACCGCAGCCTTGACCTGCTGGGCTTCAGCGATCCTTCCGCCTCAGCCTTCCAAGTAGCTGGAACTACAGGTGCGCACTACCATGCCCGGCTAATTTTATTTTATTTATTGTAGAGATGAGGTCTCACCAAGTTGCCCAGGCGGGTCTCGAACCCGCGGGCTCAGGCAATTCACTCACCTCAGCCTCCCAAAGGTGCGGGATTACAGGCTGAGCTACCGAGTCCGGCTACTTTATATCATCTTTAAAGAAAATGTTCAGAGCATTTACTACCACTTAATACCTTCCAATTTATTTGTTTATTGATTTGCCTCCTTCCCACGCCTCATAATTTGAGCTTCAAGAGGGTAGGAACAATTGTGCACATTTGAATTCTATTTGCTTGATGGGGATCTGGTTTATAATATGTGCTTAATACGTATTGCTGAATGAGGAAATAGTCTCTATTTGGAAAACTTTTATTCTTTTTGTTATGAAATCCTGGCCATTTATTTGTCTGGAACAGAATGGAACAGAGCCCTAAAAGAAAGACAAGAACTGAGATAGGTTCCAAATTCGTAGGACAAATACACATTCTATAATGTTGACAGAACAGGCAAGACAAGTGAACAAAGGTGACTGAACCAGAGGGAAGATGCACAGTAAGCTTTCTGTTTCTTGATCTTGGGCATGGTTCCTCACTATGAATTTGGGATCCTGAGGCAAAATGCTTACGAAATGTAGTAGCAACAGCAGGTACAATTCCATGACTATTAGACTACTTAACTTATGGGATGATGCTCTTTTTGGAAATAATTTTTTTCAAGCAGGAGGGTGTAGCCACATTTGTCACTGCTGCTGCTTTAATCTTTATTGCTACTTAGCTTTTCATTTGTGATGAGTCTCCCAAGAGGCTGCAAGTTGACCGAAGACAGGTAAAAATGATGCCTGACACAAACAGAATTGCCACCACATTCAATTTTCACATAATAAGTGCTTAGCCAACCTATGTTGTCAACTGTGTTGATTTAAAATTGTCTTTTATTCTGTATGCAGTAATCCTGACAATATGTTTAACTTGGATATCTTATAGAGTAAACAATCGGAAGTGTCCAAATAGGAAATCCTGCGAAACCACTATCCTATGCTCTTCAAGAATATAAATACCATGAAAAGCAGAAAAAGCTGGACACTACTTTAGATTAAGGAGAAAAAATATCTAAATGTAATCAATGTGTATCCTAGACTGACTTTTTGATAGAAAGAAAAGCAGCCACAAAGACCATTATTGCACAAACTAGAGATATTTGAGTAGAGAAACTAGTATATTAGTTAATAGCATCGTATTTATGTTACATTTCCTGAGTGTGATGGTTGTATTGAGTTTTACTAAGAAAAACATTCTCATTCATTCTTAGAAGATATGTGCAACATATTTAGGGGCAAAATTTTATGTATGGTTGTATCTTCAAATGACTCAGAATCTTTAATTTGTAGCTGACTGGAGAGAGAGAGACTGAGAAAGAGAGGGAGAAAGAACGTAGCAAATGCTAAAAGGTGATATATTTTGGTGAATAACATAGATATTTATTGTACTATTCTTGCAAAATTTCCACGATTGAAAGATATTTGGTCTCGGTGGCTCAGCCTGTAATCCTGCGCCTTTGGGAGGCTGAGGTGAGTGGATTGTCTGAGCCCACAGGTTCGAGACCCGCCTGGGCAACTTGGTGAGACGTCATCTCTACAATAAAAAAAAAATCAAAAATTAGCCGGGTGTGGTAGCGCATGCCTGTAGTTCCAGCTACTTGGAAGGCTGAGGCGGAAGGATCGCTGGAACCCAGCAGGTCGAGGCTGCGGTGGCCAGGAGCGGCCACTGCACTCCAGTCTGGGTGACAAAGTGAGACTTCAACTCAAAAAAAAAAAAAGAAAGATATTTAAAATTAAAAGTTTGAATGGAAAAATAAATAAATGTTTCTTTTTGGAAAAGAGAAAAGTCTTCAAGAAAAAAGATTTGTTACATTTTGTAAGCTGGTGTTGTCAATAATTTTAAAATCTCCTTCCCAAAGTAGTAAATTTTAATCAAGTGTTTGATATCTTGATTATTTAAAGAAATTTTGAAATATTGGAGAATGTCTCTGATTCAGCAGTAGAACAAGAATTCTGTTTTCTAAGAATCCACAGGATGTACTTTGGGGATTATAATTTTATTATAAAAGTAATACTTACAGGATCAGTTATATTTTGAATAAATGTACTCTGCAGCTTATCTACTAAGAGATGAGATTTGCCTGATGATTAAAGGCCATTGAACTTGCTGTAGGAATATCTAGATTTAGACTTGTATTACATGTTCAGAGAAACTTCTCTAGTCACCAACTATAGAAATGATCCCTGGAAGTATAGCCTTTAGATTTATATTAAATGTTTCCATTTAACATGTATAAATATAAGCCACATTTCCTGGAGTTTCATTTAATATATTCTAAAATTTAAATATCCATTTAATTAAAATATTATCTTAGTGCGGTCTAGGTCATTAGAAAGATACATTTTTAAGCAGAAATTCCTTAGAGTATATATCCATTTTAATAGAAATTCCTTAAGCAATAGCATAAAGTACATATATATATTATATATGTATATATTATATAATAGTCTTTTATTTTATTTTAATTTGCTTTATTTATTTATTTATTTTTTGACAAGGCCAACTCTCAGAGAGCACATTGGAAGACCTATTGAAGGTTATAGACTTTTGTTCAGACTATGAGTTCTTTCAGGTCTCAGGTGTCTGTTATTTCCCCAGAGACTGAGCAGACCGTACCACACAACCGGTACTTAATATATGTCTGGTGATTCACTTTGAAGTCAGTATTATTTTAATGATGGCCTTTAAATTTAGTAGAAATGCAGTGATATTAATAAAAGGAAATATAAACATATTAATACAGATACTATTCCACAAAACATGAATACATGTTCAAAATCATTGATTGTCTGGCATTGAGAAGATGGCCATCAAAAAGTAGCCCTTTCATGAGGGAGCTCTGGTAGGAGCATTCAGTTTATCTATTGTTTAATTAATCTTTCCCTCCAATCTTCATAGAATACCCCCTACATGCTAGACACTACTAAAAGTTCAGAGTAAAGCAGGATATGGAAAAGATAAAATCCTAGCATGTATAGGGGATTAAACAATTACATCAAAGTATATAGCTGGTCCTAAGTGTAAATTTGTGAGGAGAAAATGAGGAGAGAATAGGAAATGCCTGCATGGGTGTGTAGGATGAAGGGGTCACAAATTTAAATAGAGTTACCAAATAGGACATTATGAGTAAAACAACATTTTAATAAAAACATGAAGATGATAAGGACATGAGCCATGAGGATATTGGGAACAGCATTCTAGGCAGTGGAAATGGCAAGTACAAAAGCCCTGTGGTAAGAAGAGCACGCTGGCTGCATTAGAAGGAAGACAGGAGGCTGGTGAGCCCAGAGCAGACTGAATCATGTGATCAGAAACAGAAGATAGTATCAGGGAGGTAACTGAGTAGGGTAGAGGAAGTAACTTGGGGAGCTTGTAGAGGGACTTAGAGACTATGGTAAGGAATCTGGTTTTTAATGCTTACCCGGATTCTCAAATTATATACAAAACTGACTACAAGGTCTTTTCATTATTTTAATGCTCTCCTTTTAGAAAGGGATATTAATATGCAAAATTATAGATATCAAGCAGTGGCTGAAGAACAGTCATTAATAATATTAATTTAAAGTTCAATTTTTATATTGATAAATATTTTTGTGAATACATAATTTCAAAGCAATGTCTATGGATCTGTGTAAATTAAATTACAATATTTTTTAAAAAAATTCATGTCTCTCTCCCAAGTTCTTTTCTGTATAAGTGACAATAACTTTGTGCCAAGAAGACAATGAGATTTTCTTAAAGCTATGGTGGACTCAAGAATGTCAGTATGCGCAAAGAATTGCACATGTGATAACATGTGTGTATAAAACTGTACATGTGACTAATGTTTCAGGACTTCAAAGAACTAATTTTATTCCAATAATTATTATAATGATTAAAAGATCCTTTGCCTTGAGAATTCACACATGCTTCATTTAAAGTTGTGTTTCATTTTTAATGGAACAAACAATGAAATTTAAAGCAGAATGACTAGAAAATAAAGATGAAAATGATAGACAAAACTTAGCCCATTTAAACATAAAATATTTAATACTTAAAATATTTCATGATGGGGTCACAATGAATCACTGCAAATATGATCAGATGTAAATAAATGATGGGTAATATATTCAGAGGTTCAGAAATATAGATACATATATAAAGAAATATACAGTGAAAAATCGTTCACCATTCCTGTTATCCATTAACTCACAACTGGCTGCCACTTTACCTGTATAGTAATCGCTGTATTGGTTTCTTGTGATTCTTTTCAGAATTGATGCGGTAGTGATCTCTCCTCTTCACATGTTTTGCCATCTGTTTTTTTGTTTACTCAAAATTTATTTTGGCAAAATTTTCATTCTAGTATGTAGAAAATTATTTTTTAAGCAACAAGACAGGCCGGGTTCGGTGGCTCAGCCTGTAATCCTAGCACTTAGGGAGGCCCAGGTGAGTGGTTTGCCTGAGCCCGCGGGTTTGAGATTCGCCTGGGCAACTCAGCGAGACCTCGTCTCTACAATAAATTAAAAATTAGTAGGCGTGGTAGCGCGCGCCTGTAGTTCCAGCTACTTGCAAGGCTGAGGCGGAAGGATCGCCGGAGCCCAGTGGGTCGAGGATGCGGTGGCCGGGAGCATGCCACTGCACTCCAGGCTGGGTGACAGTGAGATCCAACTCAAAAAAAATAAAAATAAAAAAATAAATAAAAGAAGCACACCAATTTATGATTTAATATCTTATTAATGAGATTTATGCTGTTTTCAGTGTTTGCTGGTGTATATACTTTTAGTTTAATGAATAATCTTGTACGAATGTCATTTCATATATATGCAGGTATACTTCTGCTTAAATTTCCAGAAATATAAGTAAGTTCCATTTATGGATATGTATATTTTTGCATATTAATAAATTGTATTAAATCAACCTCAATAGAGGTTAAACTACTTTATTCTGGAAATGTATATATTAAATTTACCTCCATAGAAGTTAAACTACTTTATTCCAGAAATGTATGAGCATGCCTTCTTTTCTACAACTAAACAACAAGATGGGTAATCAATTTGTGTATCTTGCCAATGCAAGAAAATTGCTATTTTAATGTATTTTTAAGTTTCAGTCATTTTATTATGGATAAGGTCGAACATCTTGTCGTATATTTGAAAGTCATTTTATTTTATTTTTTATGTGAAATGCCAGTTCAGACTATTTGCCTAACTTTGTCTACTTTTTCTTGTTACTGATTTCTAGGCATTCTTCTTATAAAAGAATAACTCTTGTAAAGTTGAGATTTTTTTCTTTTTAATTGTGCAATTTGCCAATTGCCTAATAGTTTTTTGTTTTTTTTTTTTGAGTTGGAGTCTCACTCTGTCGCCCAGACTGGAGTGCAGTGGCCGCTTCCGGCCACCGCAGCCTCGACCTGCTGGGCTCCGGGGATCCTTATACCTCAGCCTTGCAGGTAGCCGGAATAACAGGCATGTGCTACCACGCCCGGCTGATTTTTGATTTATTGTAGAGATGAGGTCTCGCCTGCCCAGGCGGGTCTCGAACCCATGGGCTCAGGCAATCCACTCACCTCAGCCTCCCAAAGGCACGGGATTACAGGCTGAGCCACCGAGCCCGGCTTAATAGTTTTTTTAAAATCTTTTATTTTTGTTTTTTAAAAAATTTGAAGATGTTTTGTGTTGTGTTTGGTATTGTTTGGGTTATATCTTCTAGATCATAAGTTATTTTTATAAATGACTTCTCTACACAATGCTCCAAGTCAATTATTTCATGTTTTATCACAATACTTCAATGGTTTGTTTCTTTACATTTAAGCCTTTAATTTGTATGGAGTTTATTCTTGTGTACTAAGTGAGATATGGAGCCCACTTATCTGTTTTTTGTTTTTTTGGGTTTTTTTGAGTTGGAGTCTCACTCTGTCACCCAGACTGG
>NW_007250537.1:19398-60359 GCF_000164805.1 Carlito syrichta
ACTACAGGTGCGCGCTACCACGCCCGGCTAATTTTTGATTTATTATAGAGATGAGGTCTCATCAAGTTGCCCAGGCGGGTCTTGAACACGTGGGCTCAGGCAATCCACTCACCCCAGCCTCCTAAAGGCGCGGGATTACAGGCTGAGCCACCGAGTCTGGCTTGGTTTTCTATATAACCATCTAGTTATCCTCAATAGGCACTTATTGAAAAGCCAAACTTCTAATAAAATCATTGCAATTTTTCAAATTTAATGTATTTTGGGGTCAAATTCTATTCTTTCTAATTTGTTCTTTTCATCTGCCTTTACGGAAATGCATCCGTAGTACTGTGCACTAATGTTTCAGTATTTGATTATTTGAAATATGCATTGTTATCCGCTAGAAGTGATATTCTCTTCTTTTTCAAATTTGTTCTTACTATTCTTGTTTATTTTCTTTTCAACATGAACTTTAGAATTAATTTGTGCTAGTGTTAGGAAGTTTTTATTGGAATCATACTGACATTTTACATTAATTGAGAAACTCGGTATCGATGATAGGTTGAATGTTCCTGATTGCTGACTGGTCTTTTTATTTTCATTGGGATTGTGTGTGTTTGTTTGCTTATTTGTTTCGTTTCTGATAAAGTTTAATTTTTTTAGATTTTTCTCCTAGTTTTTGTATGTTCATGTTAAGTTTATTTTCAGGTATTTCTTGTATATGTTGCTTTTGTTATTGCAATAGTGTCTTCTCATTTATTGTACTTTCCAAAGGTGAATGTTTATATGAACATCAACAATGTCTGTACACCAATACTTTTCTGGAGTTTTTTTTTCTATTGTAATAGTTTTTTCTACACTTACTTAAAGATTTCTAGGGATAAATAATATTGTGCTAATAGTGTCAACGTTGCTTATTTCTTTCCAAGTTTTATACTCGATTTATTTATATAGCATAAATTTAGGTTTGGTTGTATTATCAGATTGATAATTTTTTTAAGTTAATAGGAGAACTAAGCTACTTACATTTATAAATATAAGTCACATTCAATATTGTTTTTGCAGTAATTCATGTTTTCTCTTCATAATTTTTAAAATAATTTTATGTATTTTTCTTCTCTGTGTTATGTGTATATATTTTCTTTCATTTTGAAATGTTTTAATTCTGTTTTGAAAGGTTTTAATTCTTTTTATTCTTGTCCTTAATAATTATACCTTTCTTTTTAGTTGGCAAGTTTTGTAAAGATAATCTATCAGATTCCCATTATGAGCAATGTTGAAATAGCACATTTCCTTTTCATCTTTTTCCCTTCTCTTCTATTACCACCTAATTTTTGTCAATAATATCATTTATCTTAGTCTTTAAATATTTTTTATATTCCATTGCTATGTTTGCTTTGGGGTTTAAATTATGTTTACACTAAATACTCTTTTGTCTTTATTTTATATATTTGGTTTTCTTTCTACTAATTCTTTTTTCCATTTCATCTTATTATTCTCATTTCTAGACTCAATACCCTTTATTATTTTTTTCCAGATTAGAAAATAAAGTTTATTTAGAAAGTAAATGAGAAAGAGAGAGGGGATTCACTTCCCCAAGGTAGGGGAGGGGACCAAGATCAGGAAACATGTTTACAGTCATAGTTCAAAGAGAACGTGGCCACACCATAGCTTAGCAAGGCAATGGCCTGTGTGTTTTTTTTTTTTTAATGTGCTTTCCTTTGTGTTTTTGTAGTATCAAATCTATTCTTGTTAGAATTTTTCCTCTTTTTTTGGTGGGACCACCAGCTCATATTTCATCTTCTCCTGTTCTATCTTTATATCAGTCTCAGAAGTTCATGTTTCTAATCAGTGGTTTTCTTAAAAAGGTGATAAAGTCATCCCAATGCTAAAATGCATGACAAAATATTTGGCCCTACTATTTTAGCTGCTCCTTGGTGATATTTATTTTTCAATGACTATTATTCAATTGCTAATTTTTCTGCTTTTTTCAGTTTTTTCCACCTTCTTTGATGTGTTTTTTTGTATCAGATGCTGCTTTTAAATTCATCATTGAATGAATTACATTTTCCTGAACCAGCCACCGGGAAGGGATTCCTATGGCAAACAAGGGGCCAGTGTCTCTATCCAGGCTTCACAGACTAATCGATCCTACCTACTCTGTTAGATGGCTTCCTATAGAAGTGGTTTTCTTAGTAATTCTTCATGCAGCCCTACTTCCTTTGCTTCTCTGAATAAAAACTGCGTCTAGAAAACTTCCAATTCTGCTGACCCAGTTACTCCTCCACTCGTTGTTGCAAAAAATAGCTATGACATAGCCCTGTAGGATAAGCCCTTCACTTTTAAAAAATACACTTTTTCCTGTGCATGCTGAGATCTCACTTGAGCTGTTCTCTACATTATTTTTTTTTCTTCTTCTCATCACTTCTGTTCCATCTTTCCTGCTTTTACAAATGGTTGCACATAGTTTTGAGTCTGAGTATTTTATCCTTCTCTTAGTTTTGCTGAACATTTGGTTTGGGAGTATAACAAATTATTTCTCTTTTTATGTACATTCTTAGAGGAGAGTTAAAAGAATAGAGGCATACTGTTTCTAAAGTCTTCTTATACTGACTTTAAACATAAACTTTCTGGTTAGAATCCCTTTAAAATTGTACTTGGTTTTTTTTTTCTTTGAGTTGGAGTCTCACTCTGTCGCTCAGACTGGAGTGCAGTGGCTGCTCCCGGCCACCGCAGCCTCGACCCGCTGGGCTCCGGCGATCCTTCCGCCTCAGCCTTCCGAGTAGCTGGAACTACAGGCGTGCACTACCACGCACGGCTTATTTTTGATTTATTGTAGAGATGAGGTCTTGCCAAGTTGCCCAGGCGGGTCTCGAACCTGCATGTTCAGGCAGTCCACTCACCTCGGCTTCCCAAAGGCGCGGGATTACAGGCTGAGTCAGTGAGCCCGGGTAAAATTGTACTTTGTTTTCATTAAAATTATTGTCACATTTTCTTTAGATTAAAAATATAATTACCATGAAATTCTGTTTTGGAAAGTAGAAAGTTGTTTTGAACAAAACTTTATACATCTTTCTGTCTCTTACCATTTCTAAATGTGTACTTACAGAAATTTATCATACTAAACAGTTATGAGAATATGAAATTATTTGTTCTGGGCCACAGAATAATGCTCTGATTTTGCCAGGAGTCAATGCTATCAATATAAGATTAGAGTAAGCTATATGACAATCTAATGCATGTCTTCTTGAGAATTTGAAGGTTAAGTAGCTTCAAATTCAGTCTTGGATTCATCTGAAGAACAAGTGTACAGTATCTATCTAATTTTCATGCTTGGGAAAGGCACATTTTAAATTATTACATACAATATTGAAGAGCAAATATTCTTTCTTAACTGAAAGAAAATATTTTATAGACTTACTTATAACAAGTTTCTCAAACAATCATTAGCAGCTTACAGGCCATTGTTATTTTAATGTTGACACAATCAAGTCTCTGAATTAATAATCTGGATTTCTTCATATGTGTGAATGTCAAAGACCACCTTCCACTTAAGAATAAAAAAACTAAAACTAAGGAAGGAGAAGAATAGCTATCAAGTGTGCTGGTATTTACCCAGAGTGCTTCATACATATTAGCTCATCGAATTAACCCAAGTCCTCTGCCACCCTGGTGTGATTCTTGCGATTCTGCACATGAGGAAATATGGGCAGAGAGAAATTGGGAAAAGGTTCCAGCATTATGATACCAAGAGAGAAAGAGCAGGGTCTAGGGCTTTTCTGCTCCAATGTCTGTTCATTGTCCAACACACCAGATGGCTCGCAAATAAGCTTCTGTATTTTATATAAGTATTAAACAGTAAACTTACATTTAAGATTGAGACGCATTAAAAATGAAACCTTAAGGCAATGAGATTCATCTTTAGATTATTTCAAAGTTTGTTAAGGTGAATCAATGTGTATTCTAACCATTATGCCATTGCCTTTTTTATTTAAAATAAACTTTTTCTTCTTTATGGGGAATGAAGTGAGAGAATGAAATCTCAATCTTCGATTTTTGAAACACAAACAACTTCTGCTTTCTATTAAGTTTATTTGTAATAGTCATTGGACTTATCAAGGAGATAACTTCACAACTTTTGTTTTTTTATAGGCCTCAGAATACCTTAAACTAAACAGAAAAATGATATGCTTTGTTGACTTTCAGACTTTTTTTTCAATTATGATCTGAAAATGGTCATTGAAGACAACAATACAGTCTGTGACCTTTCTGTCTTTATTTTAAGTGATTTTCAAGTATACTGTAAGAAAACTTTAGCTCCTTCTGTGTCAGGGACTGGAGGGAAATGTAAAGATAGAACAAGTTTTTAAAACTTACCGATGAGATAGCATTGCTCTTTAAGTAGCTTGTTATTTTTGAAAATCCACCAGTAAAAATGTGATTAATATTCGCAATGCAAATAGTGCAACAGCTATGGCTAGAAGTGTAACAAGACAATCTGAATTTGGGATGTCCCCAACACAAAAACATAGTAAATATTTGAGGTGATGGTTAACCTATTTTACTCTGATATAATCGTTATATATTGTTTGCTTGTTTCAAAATATCACATGTACCCTATAAAAATGTACAACTATTATGTACTCATAAAAATTAAAGACAAAAAACAGATAAAAGTAAAATAAAAACTACAAATAGATTCTGCAAGAATTTCTCAACTTTGTATCATTTCTTTAAAAATTGACCAAAAGGCTATGTGCAGTGACTCATGACTGCAAATCCTAGCACTTTGGAAGGCCAAGATGGGAAGATAATTTGAGCCCAGGAGTTCCAGAGACCAGCCTGGGCAACATAGAAAGAACTTGTCTCTTTAAAAAAAAAAACGACCAAGAGAATGAAAAGTGAAGAAAAGCCAAAACGATTCTCTCACTGAAAGAAGTCACCTGTGCTCCTTCTAGTGGACTTCTGTGTCCTCTGCTTCCTCTCTGTAGTGACACCTGCCCTTATTCTGCAGTACAAAGACAAGGAAGAAGTCAAAAATTGTTCAGCAAATATTGTTGTGTGTTAGCTCAGGGGGAGTAAACATAAGATCTGCTTTGAGTTCTTGAGTTCTGTTTACAGATGTCCTTGGACAGAGAAAATTAATAAATGGTGGTCTAAAGTTGGAACATTTAAGACAAAATTAATATAAAGCAATCTGAGTTCCTCTGAGAAATATACTTTGGTACTCATTTTAAATTCAAGAATTCTCATCATTCTTGTTTTTACTTGTAAAAAAAACATACTATGATACAAAAGTTTACATCTTCTAAAGGGACAATATGGTAGCCAGTGAATATTATCTTTAAGACACAAATCATCATCTTTAAAAGCACAGACTTAATCACCTAAAACCATCTTGATTGAGGCTTGAGAAGACACTTAAAATATTGTGGGGCTTTAACACCATCAAACCCTTTATGTCTACAGCTGTACTTCAATTATGTTTTAGGCATTTCTTGTAATAGAGACAGCAACTCATCAGCAGAGGAGAATGTTCAGAGCTACTATCTAAATGTGCCAGCAAAACATCTGTTCAACTCATAAATACATGTGAGATAATTCAGCTGCATGGAATTAAAGAAAGTTTTCATTACTGTCCCCTATTCAACTGTAAAATGGATTATACCAAAACATATAGAGATATAGCTTTCTGCAATAAGAATGGAGTTTTGTTTTTTAATTCAAAACTATATTTAAATATATCACTTAAGTCTTTCAATATTTAGAAGGCAGCTTATAAACATCTTGGTGGATTCACCTTTAAACTGAATGCTGTTTTAGGTTTTTTTTTTTTTTTTTTTGAGTTGGAGTCTCACTCTCACCCAGACTGGAGTGCAGTGGCCGCTCCCGGCCACCGCAGCCTCGACCTGCTGGGCTCCGGTGATCCTTCCGCCTCAGCCTTTCAAGTAGCTGGAACCACAGGCACACGCTACCACGCCCGGCTAATTTTTTAGTTTATTGTAGTGATGAGGTCTCGCCAAGTTGCCCAGGTGGGTCTCGAACCCACGGGCTCAGGCAATTCACTCACCTCAGCCTCCCAAGGCGCGGGATTACAGGCTGAGCCACTGAGCCCGGCTCTGTTTTAGTTTTATAAACAGGTTTATGCATAGCAGATAATAGTACATCTTAGAAGTGTTGGTTGAAAAAAGGTTTCTGATCAACCATAACTCAGTCCTCTGTACTCTCTTACTTACATTTGAAGGAACACAGAATGTGCTGAAATACCATGTTTTGCATCACTTTGGCATTTTCTATGACAGACACCAAATAAAGATTAAGCTAATTTTTATTGTCTTTGGTTAAAGATATATTTGGCAAAATATACCTCTGTTGTATAATAAAACTAAAAGTATGAACGTTGAAAATCTTATAAAAAATTGTCCATTTAAAATCTTTTTTTTTTCCTCAATAGAAGTAGAGCCTTCTGATGGGTAAACCATGTATGTCTATCCCTGAACTGGACTAATGAAATAATTTAGTTTTCAATATAGTAGTTGACATTCAGATTTAGGCACTTGAAACAATTATGATAGCTTATTTCCTTTAAATACTGTTGGCTTATTGTTGTCAAATAACAGTTACTCACTTTCCAACATTAGATTATAAGAAGCATTTTATTCTTATCAAATGTCTTTCTTCTTTTAGGATGATGGGGCTAAATTAGGGTTTAGGCAATCATATTAGACAACATCCCGGGTGAAAACCACTGACTCAGTGTCTCCAAAAGTGTTGGATTTCAGGCCAAGTGAGAAAACTATGTCTTTGAAAAAGGAGGACTTTGTGATTGTTCTAAGGTAGAATAGCTCATGCCATTAGCTAAAAGTGATAGGTAGCAGTGCTGCTCAAGGATAAAAAACATGAGTTGGAATAATAATCAATTCAAAGTAGGTCTGAATTTAGTTTTTTTAATAGATTTATGCATATCCTATGATAGGATACCTTAGAAGTGTTGATTGAAGAAAGATTATTGAACAACCAGGGCTTAGTCCTCTGTACTCCCTTTGTTATAGATGAAGGAATGGTGAATGCACTGAAATACCATGGTCTGCATCACTTTGGCTTTTTCTATGATAGATACCAAATAAGGGGTAAGCTCATTTTATTGTCTTTGATTAAAGACATATTTGTCTCTGTTGCACACCATAACAAAAATTATATCCTGTGACTTGTGCCTGTAATACCAGCAACTCAAGAGGGTGAGGTAGGAGGATCAGTTGAGACCAAGAATTTGAGACCAGTCTGGGCAATAGAGTGAGACCCCATGTCTACATCAAACAAAAAGAGTAGGTCTGACAATGAAGACACAAAGGAGAATTCTTAATCTGAAATATACATTTTATTCAGGAACCATAGTCACAGTTTGTAATGCTTTATTAAGATGAATCTAATATTATTTTTATGAAATGAATATACATGTATTTAGAGCATTCTAGATTAGAATTATAAAGGACACAAAATAAATCAAAGGTGACTTCAGAGTTTTATGAGTCTTGATAATTGGTCCTGCTCCAAATCCAGAAGAAAATGTGGATAAGTACCCTGAATTTAGCCCAAGACTAATCTGAAGGACCCAAGAATATGTCTAACCCAGACTTTTCCCTGGAAATTGATGAGGAGAAACAAAAGCAAAGTGGTGTGCATTGCAGACTGAAAGGTACAGGGTCTATAGTGGAATTTTTATAGCCATAAATATTGATGAAAGAGAGTGATTGTCAGCAGACAGAAGCAGAAGAATGAAATAGATAATGAAGGAAAAAAGGTCCACAGAAGAGAGCTAGACAGAGAGGAGAAAGAAGAGCAAAAAAGCACTACTTTGATAGTTCATAACATTCGGTATCTTAGTTTCAGTCCAAGTGTGGCTCTTGTTCTTAAATTTTATGAGATACTAGCCAATTATCTAAGAAGATCATTGTTCTTATACAAGTTGTAGCGGCTTTATAATCCTTGTGGACACAATATTTCTAAACAAGACAATATGATTTGTTTATGTTTATACTAATTTTCATATTTTCTGTCACAGGCAATTCTGTTACTCTGCATATTTTGATCCTGACAGTATTCAGGAAGCATAGTTTACATTTAAAGAACCAAGGATTTGAAAGATGCCTTAAGACACCAAGAATCATGATGCAGTAATCCCCTGAAAATACAAGTCAAGGATTTTATGCTCAAGACTTTATTAGAGTGTTTATTTGCTTATTTCTTATTCTGTTCTAAAAAGAATTTGAATAGGGCTGGACTACTAGTTATATCTAAATTAGGCTAACAGTCAATCAGTTATTATCATGTGCAAGCATTGGGCTCAACACTAGCATACAAAAATACACAGACAGGCATTTATGATCTAGTTTGGGAGCTAGAATATACACATCAAACATGGGCCACTGTAGTGAGCAACTGGCAAATGAATGGTATAGATAATGGGTTTGGAAAAGGAAAGAGTCATTTTCAGCAAGGTGGTCAAGCAAGGTGTTATTTGTTCATTCATGCAGGAAATTTTTGTTGAGCGCTATCTATAGCCAGGAGATGTTCTGACACTAGAAATGCCAAATTAAATAACACCATGCCATAAAGAACAAAAGAGTATTAGAGAAGCAAACAATTATAATGCAATGTACTGCATGCTATCATTAAAGCATTCATATACTGCAGGTTTCCATGAAAGAAAGTTTCTATTTGTCCTAGAGAAGTTAGGGATTGTTTTGAAGCAGGGTGGTTTGTATTTTTTGTGGATCAGGAAGAAGTAGTAAGATTATGCCAGGTAAAATAGGTAATAAAAAATAGGTTAAACTCAGCCAAAAAAAAAAAAAAAGTGTGTGGGTATGTCTGGAGTAGACAGAGTGGAGAGGGACAGGGTGTTATAAAATTCATATTTTATTATTGTTTAGGATTAGTGAACCCAATAGATCAAGAAATGACTGTCATTGAAGATACAGTTTATTATAGTTCTCAAGAGGAAGGAGCACACCATACCACACAGGACAACACAGGGAAGATCCAGAATGGGTCAGGAGACAGGAGTTGGGGTTGGAGTGTGACCCTTTGTTGTGTTTATTGTGCTTTTCATTTGTAGGAAAGAATGGAAAGGCAGGTGTTACTATTTGAATGTGTTCCCTAAAAACCATGTGCTGGAAACTTAATCCCCAAAGTAACAGTATTGAGGCATGAGACCTAGTAGGAAGTGTTTATGTCATGAGGGCACTACCTTCATGAATAAATTAAGGTCAATTTTAAAAGGGCTTGAGGCTGCATGTTGAATTTTGTCTTGTTCTGGAATAATGCAGTACAAAGGCCGTCATCTGATGTCGGGGCCATGCTGTTGGACATCCCAGCCTCTAGAACTGTGGGCCTAATAAATGTCTTTTTTTCAAATATAAATTATCTAAGGCCAGGAGCAGTGGCTCAAGCCTGTAATCCCAGGACTTTGGGAGGCCCAGGAGAGAGGACTGCCTGAGCCCAGGGGTTCAAGACCAGCCTGGGCAGCATGGCGAGATCTCGCCTCTACAAGAAATCAAAAAATTTACCAGGCACGGTGGCGCATGCCTGTCATTCCAGCTACTTGGAAGGCTGAGGCAGAAGGATCACCGGACTCCAGGTTGAGACTGCGGTGGCCATGAGCATGCCACTGCATTCCAGCCTAGGCGACAGAGTTAGACTCCAACTCAAAAATAAAAAAGTAAAGTAAAATAAAATAAAATAAATGATCTAGTGTCAGTTATTCTATTACAGTAGCCAAAAAAAAAGACAGACAGCAGGGTAAGCAAGCTAGTAGGCTTAAAGCTGACTAGTTTGAGTGATATCTGTGATTGCTGGGATTTAGGGACTGACCCTAGTTATGTATACCTCATTCTGGAGTGATTTGGGCAGGGTGACTCAGAAGTGTAAGAACTTGATGAGGCTGGGTGGGGTGGCTCAAGCCTGTAATCCCAGCTCTTTGGGGTGCTGAGGCGAGAGGATTACCTGAGCCTGGGGATTTGAGACCAGCCTGGGCAACTTGGTGAGACTCCGTCTCTATAATAAAATAAAAAAAATTAGTCGGACATGGTGACGTGTGTCTGTAGTTCCAGCCACTTGGAAGACTGAGGTGGAAGGATCGCCTGAGCCCAGCAGGTCAACTCTGGGATGGCCGTGAGTGTCACTGTACTCCAGCCTAGGTTATGGAGTGAGACTCTGAGTCAAAAAAAAAGCAACTTGATGAAGGAGGTAGTTGGGGATATGAGCTCCGGATTGATTGTTTTGTATATGAAAGGTATGCTTTAGGTTTGCTATGTCTAGAAATTAGCTAAACTTAGGAGAGGCAGTCCATCTAGCTTCAGCAAAACTTCACAATATCAAAGCATTAGGAAAGTCAGAAAACAGGAAACAGATAACTAATACACAACGGAAGTGATTAAGTTTGAAACGAGGGAAGAATGCAAGGACCTTCTCTGCCACTCAAGGGGAGCCCTAGAATGGTATTGACATGAGGGACCTCACCTTAGCTAGAGGAGGGTGACTCATGGTAACAACATTCTGAATCTAGTCAGGGAGCTGAGAGGAGTTACTGGCTTTCCCCAGAAAATGCTTCAGTTCTCTTCTTATGTTTGAGGATGTTCCCCACCCCCCATCTCTTTAATCCCTGTACTCTCTTTTACATGTTAATACTGCAAATTGTATTGATGAAGGCAGGAGGTGGGAAGGCTAAGCTTTCTCCTGTGGTGTGTTCTGATACACATGTAATATAGGTATACAACACATAATGTATGCAATGTATTTTCCTCACCTCTTGATCCTCTTAAATAGATACTTTCTCATGGGGCTCCAGTTCCATATGGAAAGTGCAAAACTTGTATTTTTTTTTCTCCTTTAATATACAAATACCACCCAAGAAGTGACCGAATTTCAGAGAAGAGGCTTGGAATCTGTTTATTTTGGGGCTAACAAATAGTAAAAGCATCTGTTCAGGAATTTTTGCTTAAAGGCAAATTTACTTCAGGTTTTATAAAACAGAATAATTGAGCGTCAAGCACAAAGATGAAGTGTATACATTTCCGTCCAATGCTCACGGCTCCTTGGTACCTTGTGGGCCTTGACATTTGCTCTCCTTCACAGCGTCTTTCAACCCAGGGTCTTTAATCACTTCACAGGTATTGTCACCTGGCAGGTGTACTTATTATCTCTCTTTTGCATCAAGAAAACCTGAGACACATGGGTTTCTTCCCTGGGGCTGCAATAATTTTTCATCTGTAAAAATAGCTAGTATTTACTGACTACATTCTTCATGTCTAAAGAAATCAAGAATTAAAGGTTTGTCCATCACTTCTAAATCCAAAAATCATGGTTCTTATTTTAAATTTTCAAGTAGTGTCATATTGTAAGGTAAAAAAGTCTCCTAAGTTTTTTTAAGTACATATTTAATTCCACCGAATGTACTACATTTTAAAATAAATTTTGTACTCTCAGAGAATGCTTGTATTTTAATGTATTATAAGCATATGGATTTCAATACCAAATAAATATGTTTGATTAATTATTATTGAACTTCTATCATGCTTATTTAAATATTTCCTCCTCAACTATTTGGAAAATACAGTAAACATCAAAAAAATGTTTTTGTGTGTGTAATACATTTCCTACCTACTCAAGCTCTGAAAAAGCATCTGTTAGGAATGTACCGCAAGATTGAAGGCACTTTAATAAAATTTAACAGCTGAAGAGCAGGAATGTTTATAAGGTAATGTTTTTCTAGTAACCTTCACTTCCTCAGCACCCAGCTGCTTTCCTTGGACCGCCAGTGGTGGACATGAGTCAGAGCTGCTGCTCAAATGTTATAGTTTTCTCTTCATCTTCCATCCTTTCTACCCTTTCAAGTCTCTTGGACTGTGGCCAGATGCCACATTTGATGTGTAGCAAACTAAGTGCCACTCAGCTAGTTCACTCCAGTCTGTGTTAGTGTCCACTCTACTGGAGGTCACTAATTCCATAAAGTGGGTCTTTGGCACTTGCATCTCCTTATGCAAGCAACCTAAGACTGAAAAATACAGTTAAATTCTAAATATAGGTTTATAAGAGAAATACAAAAACAATAAAGTAATTATGAGACTACCCATGATCTATAATAATTACATGAATTTCTAGAAAAAATGCAGTTACCAATATTGATTCAACAGAGGTGGCGTTATGTGTGGACGATATGGCCATCTATGTCAAAAAGTACAGAAGGAGGTACTGGAAAACTACTCATATTAATAAGATGGTTCAGTAAAAGATTAACACAAAGTAACATTTTCATATACTTGTAATGACCAGGTAAGCAGTGTGAAGACAAATGCTATTCAAGTAGAAAAGTAGCTTGCAATGTCATTTTGCACACATCCACAAAAATTTCAAGTTGGCTACATAGCCAAGTGAATTATACAAAATAATAAAATAATCAAAAAATATTGATAAACACCTTATCAAAATCACAATTAAGACTTTATTACCATATTTATAATCAGGAGAAGAGCATGACAAGATAATCTCTGCTTGGGGAAGATTTTAGTTTTTCCACATTTTTTTTTCTGCTTCAGTTTTAAGCTTGGCCCTTGATAAGTGAGTCAAAAAAATAAACATAAGAAAGATCAGCCTTAAAGCTCAACAGCAGTGAATGACATATAGGATATTTTTGTTTAGCTTTCACCATTTCTCTCACATTCAGCCAACAATAAGATGTAATTGGTATGGTCTATCTAGAGAAAGTTCCATTTGAGTACTTTCTCGCACTGTACATGCCAGTGCAGACCAGAAGAGCAAATATATTTTTAAAGTTTTAATTTGCTTTTTGACAAATTCAAATAAAATTTCATCAACGCAGTTTTGCTGCATGAAATCCCAGTCTGGAAATGGCCATTATGATTACAGTAATTTGTCTTCCTTAGGTAGCTAAATCTTAGTTTTTACCCAAAGTGGGAACAAAAGGTGACCTTTCAAATCCCTCATATAGTTGTGGAGTTCTTTTGTTTCTTTTTCCATGAAGGATTATTCGTCACTAGTCATAACAAATATAACTTTCTATTTCAAATTGAACCTTGAAGTATAATAATTTTACCTCAAGGTGGAGCTGTTATATTTTCAGAAAAGAAAAGGACTTGCAACACTTTGGCTTTATTCTAGAATCATGTTATAAACCTGAGGAAACGTTTCTATTATTTTTAATTCAAAAAAATGTCAGAAGGTGACCATTTCTCCCCCTTTTCTTCTCTCTCTTGTTTTGGAAGGCAGTGATTAATGTTAAAGCTACAGAAGAGTGACCCACAGGAGTCATTGCATGTGATTCTCTTGTCTGCTCATTCTGGCACAAGTTTTTCCAAGGACATTTGGCATGAAACATCTTTTTGTGCAGCTACATAAAGAATATACAAACATGGATAGGAAGGCATCCAAACCATAACTTGCCTTTATCAAATCTTCTGAAAACATGACATCTTATTAACCAAGTTTTGCTTACTTGTCCATTGTTGGCCTAATTAGAACTATTGTAGATAGTTATACCAGATTTCCAAATCAATGAGATTCTGGATAAATCAAACTCTGATACAGTTTTGTCTCTTTTCTTTTTTTTAATGCTTACCAGAGTCAGTCCTATCAGTAAATAACAGCAACATCTGAGATTAAAAAAATAAGTCAGTAGAATGAAATCAGTTTAATTCATCAGATTTTTCTAAAAAGCTGATAATTCTGAGAACAGATAAAGTATTTAAGGAGCTTTTGTATTATTACCCTATTTATTTTGAACTATTAAATAAAACATACTTTCTATGCAAAAGGTGTAAATGCCACACAATATGTTTCTTTGCCACACTATTTTGTAGCTATTTCTAACTGCAGAAAAGTATCATTGAGCAACTTCCAAGTGCTTGAATTTCAGAGAATGTTCTGTTTTTTGATGAAGACTGTATAGGCTTCTCCCTACTCTCTCCCTTGCAATCACCTTTTTCATTTTTTGATACAGAAAAAAATCTGAATCAAAAAGATTTTGCAAAATGAAAAGTGCTACATATTGATTCACGATTATACTGCAGTAGAAACTATGCATTCTGTAATATGGGTGGTAGTAGCCATAAAGATGACAAAATTGTCATAAAATGCTGAGTTCTGGAAGAATGTAATGAGTCCGTTCTTAATGTAATGATATTCATTGAAGACAGTATTTTATTAAAAACAAGAAATTTTAGGTGTTATATGACATATTATAGATTTCTACCATAAATACAATGCTCATATTTGTGAACAAAAGGTAGACATCAAAATGTGGCTTTACAATGTGCCGATGCCAGAGCTACCCAATATGTCCTGTGTGGACAAGCATCTTATTTTCTCATTTTCTCTCACCTGTCTGATCCTGCTTTGTTTTTGTTTTTGTTTTCCCCAGAATTTCCAAATAAAGCAAGTTTGCTCCAAAATTGAGTACACATGTAGCCTGATTTACACCTTATCCTTGTGCTCATTATACTTTTACTCTATTTTGATTACTGAATGTTTAAAAAAATCTAATTGGAATTTAATATCTAATTCACAATAATGAGATTACTCTATTTTTAGTAGTGTTGAATTGCCTCCATAACAATAAAATTATCTGAATCAAACCGTAGAAAGTAAGTTCAAAATACTGTACTGTTACTTACTTCAAGATTGCTGTGTCATTGGTAACGATGTCTGTGATATTTTTACCATAAGGTTCATTGTCAAACCAGAAACCCCAAACATTCCCTGCCAAAGTCTCAAGAGAGTTTTAGTTTCAAGGAAAGTAAGAAGTCTACCATTAGATGCTATAGACCCTGAACTCTCACACTGATTGAATGAATTCATTGTTCAAATGAATTCTAATATTCAGTTTTCTAAAATAGAATCGTCTTTTAAATTCTAAAAAAGTTAGCCAAACTTTGTTATTCAATACCAAAATACCCTAAGATTTTACCTCTATAGTCTTTGCTGTGCTTTATCTATAGCAGCACTGTCAGACAGAACTTTCTAAAATCATTGAAACATTTCCATGTTCTCAAAAATGAAGCCACTAGCTGTTTGTGGCTTTTGACCACTGGAATGTGGCTAGTGTGCCTGAGGAACACATTTTAAATTTAATTTAATCGTAATTTTTAACTTAACCTTAAATAGTCATATGAGACTAGTTCCTGTTGATTGGACAGTGCTATTGCAGACACTCCATTAAAGTATTTCAATGTTCATCCTCCCCAACTCTCCTTTTTTCTCTGTCCAATACCAACACATGTTAAAAATATTTCTTCTTTGGGATATTACACTTTAGATCTTGCTGTTTTAAATAAATCCCACATTTTTAGGCAGAAGCCTGAAGGTTATTTAAATAAGTAATATATTTGGAAATGACAGTTTAACAAAAATATTGTTAGCAAATACTCTCCTATATAGCAAATTCCCCACTAATCCCAGATTTAAAGGCCGATTAATTTCAAAAGAAAATGAGTACTTGTTTTGGTCCTTCTTTCCCCGGATGTAAAGACTCATTCAGATCTTCAGTTAATGGATTTATATTTTAAATGACTTCTGATTGAATTATTTATCCTTTTAGCTATCTACCAGTGCCCATGAAATAACCTTTTAACCTACAAGTAAACTAGACATGTGTTCTAGAAATTCCTGTGAGCAGTAGCTTTGTAACTTTTTTTTGTTGCATTTCTCCCTCAGGAGTTCTAATTCAAGTAGAAACCATTTCACTATCAGTCAAAGCAGTATTAGATGTGAACACATTCCAGAAAAGTAGTGATTTATGACTGATGGAATTAGACACTTTTTGGGAAATATTCTTCTTTGTCAAAATTAATTAAGAAAAACTGTGGTATTTTATTGTTCAGTCATCTAAACTCATATATGAACTTCTGAAAAAAACTAATATCGAAGTTTCTATAAGACATCAAAAAATATTATCCCTAAATTCTAAACTAGTTAATTATTGTTTTTGAAAAAGACTGTGATTTAGAGTTGTATCTACTATCACTGTTTTTCTGAGGCACGAATACTAATCAGCCAAAAATTTGCTAATGATCTCAGTCAACTGACTTGCCAGTCATATTTTAAAAATAATATTGCCTATTCCATATATTTAAGAAGTAATGACGATGAACATGTATTGAGCCCTTATCATGTCGTACCATATATTGAGTGCTGTTCCAAATATATAGTTTAAATAGTTTTATATATACTAACCCCTTTATCACCAAAATGACACTAAAATATACACAATAGCACTAGCCTCATTTTATAGATGAGGAAATTGAGGCACAGAGAATTTAAGTTGCTTATCTAGGGCCTCATAGCTAGTAAGTGAAAGTAGCAGGATTAAAATCTAGGTAGTTAGCTTAAGTCTGGTTTTGAATATTTGCTTTTCAATTTTTACTCGTTTAAAGCAGGATTTTTCAATATGCATATTAATTTTAAGATGCTGATCTAATTCAGTAGATCTGGTATGGGGCTTCGCTTTTCTTTCTTTTTTCTTTTTTAGCTTAAAAACTGTATCTATTTAAGGTTAAAAGTTGATAATTGGGTAATATATATACATTGTAAAATAATGACCACAATCAAGCTAATTAACATATCCATTTCCTCACACAGTTATAATGTTTTTGGTGTCATGAGAACAATTAGGATGTACCCTTTTAGCAAATTTCAAGTATATAGAAGAGTATTATTATCTATAGCCACCATTTTATACATTAAATCTGTTCTCTAATTTATTCATTTTGTACTACTGAAACTTGTATCCCTTTCTTAGGTAATGTCAATGCTGCCATTCAGTGAACCAAACTTTGAGAAGAAATTCAGGTTAACATAAATAAGAAAATTATTAAAAACAGAATTTGTATTGCTTTGTTGTTCTTCAGATTCCAGTGGGCTCTCAGTCTATATTTCATTTATACTTTTAAGGCAGAGGTCCTCAAGATTTTTCTATGAAGTGCCAAATAGTAAATATTTTTAGATTTGCAGGTCATACTATTTCTGTACCTTAACTACTCAACTCTGCCATTGTTGAGAAGAACTATGTAAATAATCGAGAGTGGCTATATTCCAATTAAACTTTACTTACAAAAATAGACAGTGGTTGAATTTGGTCCACTGGCCTGTCAACACCTGTTATAAAGAACCAGTGTAATGAGAGAAAGCTTATATAAATTTACATTTTGAACACAGTGTTATCATGACATCAAAAAAGTCAAATTATTTGTCAGAGACCATTTGGTCAGTTTATGATTTATTCTTTAGAACTAGTTGTATACTACTTTTTCCCACAAGTCTTCTTTGATTAATTAGAAATTAATTAAAAAACATGCTTGGCTTCATGTATGCTTCCTATGTGATTCAAAAATTAATGAGTACTTTAAAATGTTGTAGATATACATTTAAAAGTAGAAACAAATTATGTTTACATTGGAAGATCACAAGACATACATTAGGTAGTGTTTTTAAGTTAACTATGAAGTTTGGACAGGATTTTAACAAGTGGAATGAGGAAATTCAAGGTGGGGGGAAGGGGGGGCGAGAGGGAGCAGACCAAAGCAAATGTAAAATGTTAAAAGTTACAGGTTCCTGGTTTCTGGTTTGGTATGTAAAGAGTTTAAAAGTCTTCACTTAGTACTAACAACAGTTAAAAAGCTGAACAAATTGAAACATCAAAAACTCTTCATAGTTTCATCAGAGAAATGAAGCCACTGCCCCAACAGCTGAAGACATAGACAGGTGGATACAGAGAACCACAACTTACTGGAGCATAAACCCATTAGTTTAGACCTTCGTGGCAGCCAGTAATGGGTTGGAAAAATTTGTAGTGTAATTGAAGAATTGCAGAAGGCTAGGAGTAGACAAGTATGAGAGTTTAAAAAGCTTAGAGGACCACTCACACTCTCACACCCTATGTAGAGTGGTCATACCAGAAGAGGAAGAGAAAAAATCTATAGCAATACTGAGGCAACAGTGACTGGGAATTCCTACAAATTAATATCAGACACCAGACCACAGATCCAGGAAACTCGGAGAATACTAACTAGAAAAGTGTTCAAGAAGAAGTGCTCAGAAAATCAAAGATTAAAAAGTCTTGGGAGAAGATACTTTACCTATACAGGAGCAAAATAAGAACTACATCTGAATTCTCTTCAGAAACCATGCAAGCAAGAAGAGAATGGAGTAAACTATTCTGAGCATTGAGAGGAAAAAAGTTCATCTATCTAGAATTCTATTCCTTATAAAGTTATTCTTCAAAAGTGGAGGAGAAATAAAGATTTTATCAGACAAACAAAAATTGAGAAAATTTATTGCCAATAGACTTAACTTAGACAAATGTTAAAAGAAGTTCTTCTTGGAGAAGAAAAATTATATAGGTCAGAAACTCAAACCGACATAAAGAAAGAGCACCAGAGAATGAATGTGAAGGTAAAATACCAATTTTTTCTTTTCTTAATTGATTTAAAACATAAGGGTTCAAAATAATAATAGCAACAATGTATTCAATTATGTATGCATGTTTATGTGTGTATATGTGTGTGTATATATATATGTTTATTTATAAGAGAAATGAGTGTGGCAAAAATATAAAGATAAGTGGGAGGAATTAGTAATATTTTGTATTATAAGGTATTTACACTACTACTAGATTGATATGGTGCTATCAAAAGTAGATTTAAATTAATTGTAAATGTATGTTGTAAGCTTTAAGATAATGACTAAGAAGCAAAACAAAAAAAATAATACACGAAGAAAGGAGCACAAATGAAATAATTATACAACATACAATTAAAACTATAAAAGACATGTTGTGATCCTATTTGTTCATTTTGGGGAGCTTGTCCACTGTTTTGAGGTCTTACTCAAGAAATTTCTTCCCAGACAAATGTACTAAATTGTTGCCCCAATGTTTTCTAATATTTTTACAGATTCAGGTCTTATGTTTTATTCTTTAACTCATTCTGATTTGATTTTTGCCCGTGGTGAGAGATAGGTGTCTTGTTTAATTCATCTGCATATGGATATTCAGTTATGCCAGCCCCTTTTCATGAAGAAATTGTTCTTTCCCAATATATGTGTTCGGTATCTTTGTCAAAAATGAATTCACTGTAAATGCGCGGATTTATTTCTAGGTTCTCTATTTCATTCTATTGATCTTGTGTTTCAGACCACAGTGGAATTCAACTTGAAATCAATAAAATAAAGATAGCTGAAAAACACTTGGAGGTTGGGCAACCCTTTCGGGTCCTCTTCCACTATGGGAGCTTTTCTGTCCTCTCAATAAATCGTACTTTCAAGCAAACAACAAACAAAAAACACTTGGAGGTTAAGCCACATACTTCTAAATAATACATGGGTCACAGAAGAAATCTTAATAGAAATTAAAAATAATTTGAACTAAAAGAAAGTAACAATAACCTTATCAGCATTTGTGGAATGTGATAAAAGCAGTGAACTTTATAACATTGAATGCATATAATAGAAATAATGATCTAAAATCACTCATTTGATCTTCCACCTCTGGAAACTAGAAAAGAAGAAAAAATTAAACCATGTAGGTAAAAGAGAAGAAATAACAAAAATTAAAGTTGAAATCAGTGAAATTAAAAGCAAGAAATCAATATAGAAAAAATCAACAAAACTATAGGCTATTTCTATGCATAGATTATTAAAATCAATAAGCCTCTTGTGAGGCTAAACAAGCAAAAAAGAGAAATACAAATTATTAATATCAGAAATAAAAGAGGGACATCAACACAGGTCTCATGATATTAACTTAAAAAAAAAAATCTAGAACAACTGTGTGCCCACAAATTTGAAATCCTAGATGAAATGGATCAATTCCTTGAAAGACACAATTTGCCAAAACTCATAAAATAAAAAATAAACAATCTGAATAAGCCTATCCCTATGAAAGACATTGCATCATTAATCAATAATCTTCCCAAACGGAAAGCACCAGTTCCAGATGGGTTCAGTGGTGAATTCTGTCAAACATTTAAGAAATAAATTATGTTAATATTGTACATTCTTTTTCGGACAATAAAAGCAGAGGGAATACTAAGTGAGTAACTTATTCTATGAAACCAGCATTACCTAAATACCAAAACCTGTCAAGGACATTAGAATAAAAAAAACTACAGACCACTATTTCTTATGAATAGACACAGAAATTCTCAACAAAATATTAGCAAATCAAATCCAACAATGTGTAAATACACCATGACAAAGTCAGATGTATTCTAGTATGCAAAACTTCTTCAACTTTCAAAAATCAATTAATGTAAACCATTACATCAACTGAATAAAGAAGAAAAATCACGTGATCTTATAAACAGAATCTGAAAAATCATCTGAAAAAAATCTAAAACCCATTGAGATTAAAAAAAAACAAAACCCTCTCACCACACTATGATTAAATCAGAGCTTCCCCAATTTGATATAGCACATCTATAAAAAGCCTATAGGTAACATCATACTTAGTAGTGAGAAACTAAAAACTTTTTTAGAAAAACTAGTGACAAAGTAAAGATGTTCCCCTTATGCTTTCTTTTCAACATAATACAGGAAGTCCTAGCTAATGTGATAAGAAAAGAAAAAGAAACAAAAGCTATAAAGATTGAAAAGAAAAAATAAAACCGCCTTTTTTGAAAATGGCATGGTTATCTATGCAAAAATCTGAAAGAATTTACAAAAAAGCTCCTATAATTGCTATTAGCAATTATAGCAAGGTTGCAGGGTACAGTGTTAATACAAGAAAATCAGCTGCTTTCCTGCATACAACAATGGACATGTGAAGTTTGAAATTAGGAACACAATATTTTTTAGATTAGTACCCCCCAAAATCTTAATTACTTAGGTATAAGTCTAATAAAACATGTACACAGTCTATAGAAGAAAAACAAGACAACTCTGGTGAAAGATATAAAAGCTAAAAAAACGGAGAGATAGTCCCTATTCATATATAGATAGAAAGACTCAATATTATCAAGATGTATGTTCTTCCCAATATTATTTGTAGACTCAATGCAATCCCCATCAAAATAATCCAGCAAGTTATTCTTTGTATATCAACAAACTGATTCTAAAGTTTATAGAGAGAGGCAAAGGGTTCAGAATAGTCAAAAAAATATTGAAGGAGAGAAACCAAGTAAAAGCATTGACAATACACACTTACTATTAAAAATGGGGAGAGCACAAAAAAATATGGAAGTGATGACCGCATCTATTACCTTGATTGTGGTAATGATTTCACGTTGTATGCATATATCCAAACTCACCAAACATATGCAATGAATCAAAGCATATGTTCTATCTCATTTACTTATATACATTACATTTATGCAGCATTTTGTGTATTAATTAATTGAGGTATTAATTATACCTCAAACAGTGTTTTTAAATGGATTTATAATAAAACTACAGTTATCAAGGCAATTTGATGCTGCTGAAAGAATAGACTAAAAGATGTATAAAACAGAATAGGGAGCCCAGAAATAAACCTAAATAGAGTCAACTGGTCTTTGACAAAGAAGCACAGACAATATTATGTAACAAAGTTAGTTTTTTAAAAATAAATGGTTCTGAAACAACCAAACACCTATAAACAAACCAAATCTAGACATAGACTTTACATTCTTCACCAAAAATAACTCAAAATGGATTATAGATCTAAGTGTAAAAAGCAAAACTATAAAACTTTGAAGATATCAGGAGAAAACCTCTGTGTCTTTGGGACATTGGGCATGGTGATAATTTTTTAGCTCAAACACTGACGGCATTATCCATGAAATAAATCAACAGAACTTTAAAATTTAAAACTCTATTCTGTGAAAGACAATGTCAAGAGAATGAGAAGACAAACTACAGAGTGGGAGAAAATATTTGCATAAGACTCATCTGATAAAGGACTGTTATCCAAAATATAAAAATAACTCTTAAGACTCAACAATAAGAAAATAAACAATCTAAATAAACAATCAAAGTGGAAAAGACCTAAACAGACACCTTACCAAATATATATATATATATATATATACACAGACGGGAAGTAAGTATACGAAAAAGATGTTTAACATCATGTTAAATGAGAAATGGTGAATTAAAACAACGAGTTACCACTACATATCTACTATAATGGCCAAAATCCAAAACACTGACAACATCATGTGCTAGTAAGCATGTAGTGCAACAAGTAGTCATTCACTGCTGGTGGGAATGCAAAATGGTACAGCCACTTTGAAAAACACTTTGGTGATTTCTTATAAAACTAAAAGTAATCTTGCCATACAATCCAGCAATTGTACTCCCTGATACTTACCCTAATAAATTGTAAATTTATGTCCACACAAATTCCTGCACAGGCAGGTTTATAGCTGTTTCATTCCTATCTGCCAAATCTTGGAAGCAACCAAGATGCCCTATACTAGGTGACTGAAAATAAAGTGATATATCTAGACAATGGAATATTACTCAGTGCTATAAAAAGAGCTATCAAGCCATAAAAAGACATGGAGAAAATGTAAATGTATATTACTAAGTGAAAGATGTGAATCGGAAAAGGCTAATATATATATACTGTATGATTCCAACTATATGACATTCTGGAAAAATATGGAGACAAGAAAAAGATCAATGGTTGGTGGGGTTTGAGGAGAAGCAGGGATGAACAGGCAGAGCACAAGAAATTTTAAGGTAGTATGAAATTATTCTGTATAATACTATAATGGTGGGTATTTATCATCATACATTTGTCAAAACCCATAAGATGTACACCACCATGACTAAACACCAATATAAATATGGTGTGTCAGTGTAGCTTCATACACTGTTACTAATACACAACAGTGATGGGGGATGCTGATAGTGGGGGAAGTTGTGCATGTTGTGGGACCAGGGCTTATGTGGGAGATCTTTGTACTTCAACTCAGTTTTGCTGTGAACGTAAAACTTGTCTAAAAAATAAATTTCAAGGCCGGACTCAGTGGCTCAGCCTGTAATTCCAGCATTTTGCAAGGTTGAGGTGAGTGGATTTCCTGAGCCCGCGGGTTCAAGACCAGCCCAGGCAACTTGGCGAGACCTCGTCTCTACAATTAAAAAAAAAGCCAGGCACCATTGGTGCTCCAATAGTTCCTGCTATTTGGAAGACTGAGGCGGAAGGATCACCTGAGCCCAGCAGGTAGAGTCTGTGGTGGCCGTGAGCGTGCCACTGCTCTCCAGCCGGGGTAATAGAGTGAGACTCTAACTAAAAAAAAAAAAAAAAAAAAAATTCAAATTTAAAAATAAAATAAATAGCATCAAAAATGACATTGAACGAAATTTACACAAAAGTAAAACTGGGGAAATCTGAATAAGATGAGCAGATTGTGTCAATAACCTGGTTGCAATATAATACTACAGCTTGAAAAATGTTCAGTAGAGGGATACATGGTAAAGCATACAGGATCTCTCTGTATCAATTCTTACAACAGCATGTGGATATACAACTCTCTGAATATAAATTTCAGTTTAAAAAATAAACTCATGTCTGCTACTGGAGAAGCAAACAGCTAAATCTAGGGTTTTATGCTGAAAATACAGTGAAGAATGTATCCTGACAACTGTGGAGAGTATCTACAAGTCTTGGATGCTCACTTCTTAATGGGGTAGTGGGGCTAAAAAAGAAAATGACTAGATTTAAAACCTGGATAGCAGGGAGAATCATAACAACCCCAGAAGGAATAACAAACCTCTGAGAAGCAAAAGCACTTGATGTTTATATTTAAGTTTCTAGTAGGCCATTGAATTGGAGGCAATTAAAAATAGATAAAAAATCATAAAACTCAGGATAAATATAAATGATACTTAAAGGTCAGGATAAGAGCTATAGATTTGGTAGTTCTATGCAGAGAGAGAAGTGAAGACACAGCAGGTCAAGATGCTCAGTTAAAAAAAGAAAAAGAAAAAAGGCAAAAATATCCTGTGATCAAAGTTTAGAATGTCTAATGTTTAGTGTTTAGGCAAGTTTGCTGGTATAAATGAATAAATAATGCATAAATACATACATACATAAACAAAAGCAGGTAGAAAAGTAGAATATTTTAATAGGAAGAGAGTGAATGATTAAATAGAATTACATGCTAACCCAATTTTTTTTTTTTTTTGAGTCTTTGTCTCTCTCTGTCACGCAGGCTGGAGTACAGCAACCTCCACCTGCTGGGCTCAGGCAATCTTTCCGCCTCAGCCTTACAAGTAGCTGGAAATACAGGCATGCGCCACCGCTCCCAGCTAATTGTTTTTTTATTTTTTGTAGAAACAAGGTCTCGCCATGTTTCCCAGGCTGGTCTCGAACTCCTGAATTCAGGTAATCCTCTCGCCTCCACCTCCCGAAGTGCTAGGGTTACAGGCATGAGACAGCACCAAGCTACTAACCCAAATTTTGTATTGAATACCCGAGGAAGTTTTTAAATGTTGAGATTGTTACTGTCTTCTGAGAACACAACCTCAGTTTCAGTTTTAGGTAATGGTGATGAAAGAAAGTTGGTAAATTCTATGGTTTCAAGTATAATAGTTCAGGACACACAATAGCAATCGAGCATGCGATGCTGACTGCTTATTCCAGGAAATCTCAAAGAAGGAGGGCAGTGGATCTCAGAGGCTGACTCACTAACAGAAATATTATTTGAATCTGGTAGAGAGACTATGTGATTAAATAATGGTTGTATATGTGTGGATAAGGGTACCAAAAAACTGGAAAGGACTGAGGGAAGGTTTTCATGTTGGGTCTGTCTGTTTCTTTGATATATCCCTGAGCTGTTTAGGACTGAATTGACACTATTAAAAAAAAATTATGTTTAATTAAGGATGCCATAGACAAAGATAAAGGATTAGTGTTGAACTGTGCAAATATATTTAAAAATCAAAAGCCAACAAAAGATTAACATATTGTACTCTAGATGGAATTCCTTTAAATTAACAAAGAAAACCCATAAAAATAGGCAAATAGTAATGAATAGACAATTCAGAGAAGAAAAAAAAATCTCAACGACTAGTACATATATAGGTGTTTTATTGCACTAATAGAAAAAAATAAACTCGCCTTAGGAGAAACTAGTTTATTCCCACTGACAATATTTAGAAAGCTGAATATTATTAAATGTAGTAATTATGTGGAAAACAAGGACCCTCAAGCAATGCTGGAGTTATCTGTATAAGTAGCCATTCCAGAAAGTAGTAAAATTAAGTTCTCATTTCTCTTATAATTCAGCAATCCCACCTTTGGGTCAAACTCCCTAGGGAACTTAAGCTGTTGTAGCTCATGTATGGTAACAAAGCATTGAAAACAATCTGAATATTCTCCCCGATACATAAGATATAATATATGCATAAGAACAATTCTATGCAGCAGGGTACTGAGTTGATTTATGTACTTTTCCAAGTTGTGATAGATAGAAAGATGTCTAAAACATAATATTGGGCAAAAAGATATTAAGATGTAAGATGAATAATGATAAACCAAAACCATTTGTGTGAATATCAGACATGCAAATATACACAAATAGTGCATTTTCAAGGATATATATGGAAATATAAATGTGAATTACATAGTCTACACATGAAAACATATAGAAAATGAAGCAGAAGGAATTTGTAGGAATAAATTATAATTCTACATATGAACCTCGATTTTGAACACATAAGGTGCTTATATAAGAAAGAAACAGGCAAGTGGTTTTTCAGGAAATGGCGACAGTTTGTAGTGGCAGTACAGTTTAATCAAGATAGTCAGAAAGAGAAACGTGAGATTGTTTCTAATTCGGAGGGAAAAAGGAGAAAAGGAGAGTTGTTGATGTGCAGAGAAAAAAGATGCTTATTTTGGAACAGGATTCTGGAGGAAGATAGAAGAAAATGGAAATTGGGGTTGCAGGTGAAATGAGCATCTTTGTCAGGGTGAAAGGTTCTATTTTCCTCAGCAGGAGCAAAGGAATAGAGAAAGAGTGAAGAGACAGAGATATTTTAAGGCAGAGGGAGGGTGAGAGAGTGACTTCCTTTCTCTACTTACGATTTTTCTGAGTTTTTTCTCAATTTAGCATACAAATGTAGTCTCATTTTATTTTCAAAATCATCACGTGTATTATTCTTGGATCCTAACTATATTAAGAGGGATTTACATTTTCTCAGAAGTTATGGAGAAATTAAGTTTTAGATCAAGAAGAAGAGGTCTTATAAAGCATGACACAAAATAATTAGCATTGATTACGTTTATATTATGTATTAAGTGCTGTCTTAAAGGTTTTACATGCATCGTTTCTCTAGACAAATCCTGCTCTCTCTGTCTCACACTCACAGTGTCTCGCTTATTATTATTATTATTGTTATGATTCAGATTATTAAATGAAGAACCAAAGAGGCTAACTTGGGAAAATCACCCCACCCACAGTAGTAATGACAGTATTGGGGATAAGAACCCGGAAATCTTCATTTCTAGGTCTTGGCCTATTTTTGTATCACTAAACCCTGTTCCACATCAGCACCTTCCAGTGCTAGGTGACAAGCAGACTGAATGCTTGTTCCCTGAGTGAGGATTAACAATAGGTATGTGGCCTCATTTTTAAAATCTTCATTTATCTCACAGGCCTCGTTACAAGTTTCTACCTCAGTCTCCTCTTTTTTTCTTTTTTAAAGTTCCAGTCATACAGAGAAGGATAATAAAGCCAACACTACTCTTGCTGAGTTTTTGTGAGTTTCTGTGCTGAGGACAGCATGCCAGAAGCTATTTTAGGATATACGGTTTACAATAATGAGAAAACCAACACCAGCAGCTGGGTGAACTGAGCACAATGCAAACAAGTAGCACTGAGCACACACACTCAGCAGGGACTCGCTCCCTGGGTTTATGTTTTTTGGGAGCTGCTACTGCAGTTCTCCTTTCCTGAGAAAACACTGGCTGCATTGACTCTTTGCTAGGCTGGAGGTGTCCGGTCACAGCTTTAAAGAAAGGTCTCAATGCCAGCAGTTCAGTTAAGAAGGGAACTCCCTCTCCTAGGCGTCATTTGCACTGAATGAGTATTAAGTAATTAATTATAAAACACTGCTTCTGCATTGTTGCTATAGGGATCTGTGGGAAGGAAACTTTAAATACTGTAGAAAATAATTCAAGAGTAATGAGCTGACAGAAATAGACCACTGCCATCTCAATTATTTCTATCAACACACTGTCAAGCGAGAAAGTAAAAATTCGTGGAAATTCTATGCACATTGATTTTCCTTTGTTAGAATTTGGATATTTCTAAAAAGTGTAATTCATACATTTGAGGCTTCCACATTTACCACAAAACAGTCTTGGATGAAAACACCAATAGCAAGATGGCTAAAATTCCTTATTCACTAATTACACTTCCCAGAAGCAATGACTGTGAAGTGTTGGTTCATATATTTCATAAATCTCACACACACACACACACACACACACACACACACACACACACACACACACACGTTGTGTTTAAATTTTTATTTAAAAAGAAATCCTCGTTAAAAGTCCTACAAATTTTAAAGCAGTCTATAGGTCAAATAAGCCATAATCCCCCAAAACGAAGAGAAGGATTAAGATAAGTAAGTCATTTTGTGACAAAAATAAGTTCTTAAGCTCACATGTCAGTTTTAACAAAGTTTCATAGCTTATTGCATTAGCTTCTGTCTATGGTTATACGATGTCAACTCAGGGCATGGCATTTGACCCATTACTAGAAAAGAAATACTTATACATTTTCTTTGGCCATCAAAGTTGGCAGAAATGGAATTTAGTATGATGATGATGAACACAATATGGGTCTTGAGCAATGAAGAACAATGAGTCTACAGTAAAAAAGGAAATTTAACCAAGATTATTCTGATGCATAGAGTATTTATTATCAAATACAATTTTCAAACATTTAAAACATGACTCTCATAGAGGTATGAGCTGAAGACATGTAATCAGTTAATTGAGCTTGTGAACAAATAAAGGATAGAGTAAGATCTCTAGGTTAGATTTAAAAAGAGAGGTCAATTACTACAGGGTAATAAAATCATCAACTCTGAGATTGTTTTTTTTCCCAGTGGACAGAAATATACAAATTAATATACAACTTCACATTGCCTAGGTTCTAATTTTAAATAAAGTAGCAGCCGGGCTCGGTGGCTCAGCCTGTAATCCCACGCCTTTGGGAAGCTGAGGTGAGTGGATTGCTTGAGCCCGCGGGTTCGAGACCCGCCTGGGCAACTTGGTGAGACCTCATCTCTACAATAAATCAAAAAATTAGCTGGGCGTGATAGCGCGCATCTGTAGTTCCAGTTACTTGGAAGGCTGAGGTGGAAGGATCACTGGAGCCCAGCAGGTCAAAGCTGCGGTGGCCGGGAGTGGCCACTGCACTCCAGTCTGGGTGACAGAGTGAGACTCCAATTCAAAAAATAAAAAATAAAATAAAAATAAATAAATAAATAAAGTAGCAGTGACAAAAATAGGTAAATCATTATAAATAATCTTTGGGATAGTTGTTAAACAATTCTTCAGTGTAATGTGGAAAAAATACACTGTACTCTTTTTAGGTACAACTTTCAGATAAGTCTTCTTAACAGTTCTTCTACTTTGATTATAAATAATCTTCACTGATTTTTATTGATATCAAAAGAGGCTGGTCCTGGATATGTTACTTATGTGCAGGAAAATTTGTGAATTAAACATACTAGAATCGTTAGGCTTAGAGTATTGAACAAATACTGTAGCTAGAAAATTAACATTTGTGTGGAAATTTCTTTGGAAATAAAGATTGGGTCTTTTAAATGTCTCTATTATTTGTCTTCTATTCCAAATGTAAGTAGCCAAATTTAAAATATGTTCTTTACAAATTTTCACTTATAGTACTATTAGATTTTGATAAATTTCTTCTTTCTTGAGGCCCCTTGAGTTTAAGGCCTCAATTGTTAGGAGCGGTATGTGACTGTTATAGACTAACAGGTACAAGATTAATTGTCCCAGGAGGAATATTTTTGCACATGGGTTCCATATGTACTGCCCTTGTTCTTTAATGATTGATAGGCTTTTCATACTTGATTTAATGATAATCATTCTCAAATATAATGCTCGCAGTATAGACTTGGTTGTGCAGTAAGAGAATAGATTTTATTGAACCTCTGCAAGTAACTTATTCAACATAAAGCAGGGAGAATCCAAGTTTGTTTCTGAATTCTAACAGGTCAATGGAGAGAATTTCCTAACATACACTTGAGAAATCAGAACACGAAGCCAACTCTGTAGTACTCCAACAAATAACCAAGACTGGATTTCCCACATCAATTCATTCTGGCTTATTATTTTTCTTCAGTCTTATTATTATATCTTATTCCACTGTATCTTGGGCTACCATTCTGCTTTCATAAAGTTCTCCGATCCTGGACTAAAAAAACAGTCCTTTAATTCCCGATGCCCTTTGAAAGTTGGTATTCTTTAAGTGTCAATACTTAAACTGAAGCTAATATGTATGCCTATTTTATACTGCATGCAAATAAAATCATAAAATTATATGAAAGTTTTATTCACTTTTAAAATCAAAATTATTATGCCAGTCTTGTTTGCTCAAATATTTACCTTAAGTTCATGAACTTGGATTTTTACATAAAACTGTTTCTAGCTAGTGGTTTCTGTGAGGATTTTTTTTTTCTTAAATTACTAGCAGATTTAAAGTGACACATGTTTGGTTTCATTCTTTTCCTTAGAATGTTAGATTTATATAAGTGCTTACTTTTTTCTAAACATCAATTTAAACAAAGATCTTTTAATTTGAGGGACTTTATAATGTAGTGTAATAATATCCCCCAGAGGTAAAAAAAAATTATTGTAAATTCAAACAAGGAGAGGTAAAGGTTTTTCTCAGTTGCAGACTCATAGATTTCTGCTATTCTACAACCTCAGCTAAGATAAAGAATAAAAAGGGAGTGCAAATTTAGGTTTTAGAAATCTGTTCTATTCTTCACTGTTCAAAAAATAATTTTGTAATTGATTTGAACTTACGCATAACAAAATGAACAAACAAAAGTAGGCTGACAAACCAGATTTTCTGTTGTCTTTTGCTTGACAGAATAGTTTCCCAGCATCTTGGTGAAAATTTCTAACCTCTGACACACAAACCAACTCACATATCTATATCCCGGATGTTCCCTAGACTGTGCTGTCAAGGCCACCCATCTGGTCCAACAGTTCTTGCCTCTAGTTGTGAAGATAGAACTGACACTGTGAGTTAGATAATGCTCAAACACACTAATGGACTTGGCCAAGAACTAGAAGCACACACACACACACACACACACACACACACACACACACACACAAACACACATACACACACACTTAAAAGAAAAAAGAAATACCTAGAAAACAGATAGTTGCCAAGGTAAAGTTTCAACACCACTGAAGATTCTGAGAACCAAAGAAAAATAGACTTCAGCTTGAAGAACAATGAATTGCACTTCTCTGACCATGCAGATTTTATGCAACTTGTAAATTAGTGAGAATGTAAGTAAAATGTTAAAAAAAATTAAACAATCATTCTGAGTAGCTGAATATTCTTAGGTATTATAAAAGAGAAATGTTATAATAAAATGTCTAGTATGGTTTTAAAAATAGGTTAATTTGCTATAAGACAATAAAAGCATAATTTTAGGGACTATTTTTTTTCCAACTGGACAGAAATCTATATGTTAACCTATCACAGTGTCTGAGCCCTGGCAACACAATAGAATAGCAAAGTCAAACAGACATTCTTTTTCTAAAAAAAAAATCTGGGTGATCTTTTAAAACAATGTCCTAGTGTGATTTTTTTTTTATTGTCAAGTTTTGGCTACTTCTTATAGTATTAAAAAAAACCTTCATATATATTTTGAAATAATATTAGGAAAGATATATTATGTTTCAAAAATAAGAATAGCATATGCATATGCATTAAAATAAATATATTTTATATTTAGTCAAACATTATTAAATGTATTTTAGAGATGCATTTTTAAAAAATGACTATAAAATGGTCTTTGGGTAAATTCATGGAGAAAAATAATATAAAAATCTCCTGATTAGAAGTAACTCAAACATAGTGTACTTTGAGTAACATAGGCTTCTTGCTAATTCTAGCTTTCAACAATACATTTATACCATAAGATGTTTTTTCACCTATAAAATGGGATAGTAATGCCTATCTCATTGGATTCTTGTGAGCACTAAATAGTTCTCCAAATATAAATTTCATGGTAAATCCAAGTCTTTCTAAATGTTAGCAATTACAAAATCAGACAAAAGGTTTCTATTGACAATATCAGATCTTAAGCAAATAACTATAATATCAAGCTACTAGCTCCGTTAAATAAAACTGAGTTGAGTGGGCAAATATATTTTATTTAGGACAAAGTTTCAGTCTCATAAGTAATCGTGTCTAGCTTAGTGGTTCCAAGTAATAGTGCCAGATTCAGCAACATTTCCATCCCCTGAGAATTTGCTACAAATGTAAATTATCCAGCTCCAGCCCTTACCTAATGATTAGAAACTCAAGGAATAGGGCCCTCTAGTCTGTGTTTAACAAGTTTTCCAGATAAGTCTGAAACATGTTAATGTTTAAAAACTATTGATCTAGATCAACCTCTAAGGATGTTAACCCAAGTAATTTTATGAGGTTATCTAGTGAACATGTTCACCGTCGGCAGTCAATCCACTAATACCCATATTAATATATAAACTTTGCTTAAAGCATCTCATTGGGATCAACTTATATTCTTGGACTTGAACTCCTCATATTTTCATTGTGATGGATTCCAGCAATGATTTTCTGTGAGAGAATTTTTTTTTTTCTAAAGTGCTGGCAACCTAAAAAAATGCTGCAACCAAATTTCTTCCTGGAGGGCTTTTGGATGTAGTTAACATGTAGCCAACTATGAGCAAATAGTGTCAGAGGAAAGCCTAGAGATGTTTTTGCAGCTACAGAATCTTCTTTTTGGTAACTTTCCTGTCTTTGTTCTGTTTACAACAATTTTCATCCTGAACTTCACAGCCCATTGTGTTGCCAGGGGGACTTAGCAACAAACGCAGCAGAAGGCATGAAGAGATACATTTTTTAAAAAAGGAAATTCAAACCCACTTCTTGTTTTCTTTTGGCTAAAATAAATTCTCAGATGTTAGGTATTGAAAATTTATGTTTAGCCGGGCTCGGTGGCTCAGCCTGTAATCCCAGCGCTTTGGGAGGCTGAGGTGAGTGGATTGCCTGAGCCCGCGGGTTCGAGACCCACCTGGGCAACTTAGCGAGACCTCATCTCTACAATAAATAAAAAAAATCAGCAGGGAGTGGTAGCGCGTGCCTGTAATTCCGGCTACTCGGAAGGCTGAGGCAGAAGGATCGCTGGAGCCCAGCAGGTCGAGGCTGCTGTGGCCGGAAGCAGTCACTGCACTCCAGTCTGGGCGAAGGAGTGAGTGAGACTCCAACTAAAAAGAAAAAAAAAAAAAAAAAAAGAAAATTTATGTTTTAATAATCCTAAATCTGTCTAAAATCCCTTGACTTGTAAATCAGAAATTATAAGTGCTGTATCAGACAACCAGTGCTAAATGCTGTGATGCTGACTGTCTTGGTTCATTTAGGCTGTTATAACAAACTAACATGAACTGCAGAGCTTATAAATAACAGATATTTGGTTCTCACAGTGCTGGAAGGTAGAAAGTCCAAGTGAGGGACGATGGCGCCAGTGAGACTCGGTACCCTTTGAGGCCAAGAGATTTATTAGAGCAGCGGCTACAGGGAGAGGGAAGGAGGTCTGTAACCGCCTGGTGGGAAAAGGGAGTGAGAGAGAGAGGGCGAGAGAGAGGTCTGTATTTATCGGTTTGGGGAGGGGGCGGCCTGTGCTCTCTGAGCCTGGCCGTGCCAGCCAGAGCCATCTTAGGGTCTTTATTGGAGGGAGCTATGAGGTAGTATTCCTATAGGGAGATCATGTTTGTACATGAGTTTAAGTTTCGCGCGCGCATGGGAGAGGCAGGAATTTACGGCCTTTGTTGTCTTTGTTAGGTTCCCTAGTGTTGGCGCCATCTTGGGAGACATCCTTCTGGCTGTTCCCCGTGCCTTTCACCAAGATCAAAGCACTAGCAGGTTCAATGTCTGGTAAGGGGCCGCTTTCTGGTTCACAGAGAATTCCTTCTTGCAGTATCTGCACACAGTAGATGAGGCATGGTAGTTCTCTGAGATCTCTTTTTTAAGAAGCACTAATCCCATGAAGGAAGTGTCTGCCCTTATGGTCTAATCACTTGCCAAAGACTCTACCTTCTAATATTATTACATTACTAATTAGGTTTCAATATATACATTTTAGAGGGATACAAACATTCAAATTATGGTACTCGCTATTGAAATAAATTACAGATATAATGAGAATCTTCAGTCAACAAAAAACATTGTTTATTTGAACCCTATAAAGAAGTTAGTAAGATAAAAAATATCAGAGGCTAGAAAGAATTTAATGATTATGTGATTTAGTTATGTAGCTAGCTACTAAATTCATTCTTTTTGCAAGAGCTTAAAGTAACAGAATTCATAACTTGACTTTCCTCACTGAGAGAGCAACAGCTGTTTACATAAATTTAAACAAATAAACAAACAGATTTTTTAAATGTACTGCAAAGAATTTCATATTCTAGACTTGGGCACCTTCCTGACTTACTTTCCTACTGTGCTTCCCTAGCTCATTGAGTTGTTTTTTTGAACGTGTTAAATATACTGCTCAGAGCCTTTAGACTAGAATTGTATGTCCCTATGGCCTTATTCTATTATATGCTGCTATCACAAAATATCACAGACCAGGTAATTTGTCATTAACAAGTATTTATTTGACTCATAAATCTGGAGGCTGGGAAGCCAAGAGCATGGCTCTGGCATCTGGTAAGGGCTTTTGTATTGTGTCATCCCATGGTAGAAGAAAGAAGGGTAATGGAGGGCAAGGATGCTCACAAGAGGACACACTCCTGAAAGCCTTTTTCTAAAGGCATTAAACCCATCTGTGTAGGTAGACCCCTCATGTCCTAATTACCTTTTGAAGGTTTCTCCTCTTAGTATTATTATAACGGTAATTAAAGTTTTGAATTAAAAATATTTGGAGGGGACAAACATTTAAACCATAAAATCCACCTAGTACATGATTTATGCTCTCATACCATTTTAGTATCTGCTCACATGATCTCATAAGGGAATGCTTCCCTGATTCCTGCTCCTATCTAATAGTACCCCTGGGTTTATCTAACATTTACTCTTCCTTATGCATCTTTATAGAACTGATCACAAACGAACACATGATATTTCATTTGTATCTCTCTTATTTACTACAAGATAAGTTTTAAGAGGCCCAGAATTTATTTTTTTCTTCTTCATAGCTTTAAGATAAATAGAACAGAACAGAGTCTGATATAAATGAAACAGTTGCATAGCACAATGAATGAATGAATGAATGAATAAGGTTTCTCCGGTTTTGTTTATGCTAAACATGCTATTTGCTGTCGGGTCAGGCAATCAAATCCAATCTTTGACAATTCTCTTTGTTCAAATGCTTTTCCAAAATTTAAGTCCCAAATCAGTCTATACTGGTAATTTTTCCCGTGTGTACTATCTGGTAAAGCTAACATTGATTGAAGTCATATTATGTTCTAGACTCTGTGAAAAGTATATTTTGCTCTATCTAATTGTCAAACCCTGTAAATGCACTGACCTTTTACAGTGCTCTGAAAAAAGACCTCAATAAATGTTAGCCATCCAAGGGAGAAAAAAAAAATAACCTAATTACTTTCTCATATAAAAATATTTTGCAGATAGTTCTCATGAATTCTTGGGTCTTCCTTTTAAGTGTCTTCAGTTTTTAGAATGTTTCCCCCTTCAATCATTTTTTAAATAGATGTTCTTCTCTCTTTGTACTTCAGTTTTTAAATAGTCTTTTTATAACGAGTCCAAAGATGGAAAACAATATTCTAACTACAATCTAATGTAGTGTAGAGTTTAGGCAAGATAAGATAGAAATGATTGTACCAAAGCTATTTCAGATTTTGATAGGTTTAAATTTAATTTTGATCATTAATTTCCAGTGAATGTGTTAGTCAGACTTAGTCACATGATCCTTCTTAATTCAACTACTGTTAAATCAACTGACTCTCAGTGTAGCTGAACATAAATAGTGAAATATAAAATATTCTACAACCATTTATTTTTTCTTAAATTTTAGCTCATTATTTCAGACTTTTGGAAGCTTTTAAAATCTTGATTTGAATATCCAAAATAATAACTGTCTCTCCTACTTTAATATCATCAGAATATTTTTAACTATGGCAGAGATTGTTGTATGCTGTTAAAATGACCAATATGTCTTTTATTTCATCCTAGCAGAACTTCATTTTTTTTCTTTTGGTTGGCCACATGCCCAAGTCTAGGAGTTAAGTCATAATTGTCTCAACAAATCATGTCAATCCCCTATTTTGTCAGTGCTTAGTTTAGGAGAGGCACATGGCTCTTTCTGACCAACGAGACATAAAAATTGTTCTTGAAGCTTTTGTGTAAGATTTTCTTTTCTGATAATGAATGGCATGAAAAACAGACTGACTTTTAGCCCCTCTTCTTTATTCTAGCTTAAAACTCTGTTGCATAATGCTTTTTGACTCTCTAACAATCACACAGGTTTCCAATTCCCTGCATGGAGATGGATGAAGGGAAAAGACATAATTGAGCTGGGAATAAAATGATCACCTATTGAACTAAGTCACATTTGTATGTATTTTGTTACATGTAGCTAAAAGCTACAAAATTTGCTTTAATCGAAGATGCCTATATATTATTAAATAGGACAGTATTCAGGAGTGCCAAAAAATACATACAATTTTGAGAGATGTTCACTGTATTCAGAAGTGTCTGGATGCTGATGACTTTGAGCATCTCTTGTAATTGCAGAAATCAAGCATGACTTGCATTCATCTCATTATTACAATTTTTATACAATTTTTTTCCTTTCTTAAAATGTGTATGCATTTTTTGTTACCCTCTGTATAAATAACAGATCCCAAACTTCCTTCCATATTGATTTTGGGGATATAATTGCTCAAGAGTTGTAGGTTTCAAATCTATCATTATTCCACCCATATTTCTGTTCCACATAAACACACATACACATAGAATGAGTTAAAATTTATTAACTGTTTCATTGAAAATCAGGAATTTCATGCTTGTTATATGACCTTCAAAATTTCCAATGTAATCAATTTTATCAAAAAGAAAAGTAACATAGATTGTAACGACATTTTTTTGGTGTTCAAAATACTGAACCAGAATTATTATTGTTAGTTTATGCTAAGTGCTAAAATTATTTCTTTCAAAGTCCATTTTTTATATTTTTTTCTTCAAGTATTGAAAGCAAAGTTACTGACATATTGAAATATACATGTGAAACTACCTTTTCTGCATTTTTAAGCACTAGAGAGTACTTTTTTTTCCTCCAACATTTTAGCAATTTTTTCTCTCTAAAACTTTCTCTAATACTGTCTGTAATAGTCCTATGACTCAATTTTAATGTGTTTCCATACTCCAGATTGCAGTTAAGAAGATTATATTGCATCCATTTGACTATACTGAAAGTATTGATACTCTACTGCTTAATGAAATTTAAATCACAATTAATAATGTTATACCTCATGAAGTTGAAATCAGTCTCCCTTGAAAAAAGTTGGGAGTAAGTAAGACTTTTTTATCATCATTATTAACAGTACATCTGCTTCAGAAGTTGAGACTATCTTTCTTAATCACTTTTCTATAAACATACTTCAGTGGAAAAGATAGATTCAACATATTTTAAAATTATACTTAACATTTTCTTTTGCAAATATCAACTATCTATTTTATAGTAATTTGAGACTCATAGGCATAGTCTTAATTTATGCCTTAACATAAATTAATACAAGGATGGATGATAATATATCTCATAAAGTTACATTTTTCAGCTCTACTGAGGTATAATTGGTAAAATTGTATAAGTTTAAGATATACAGTGTGATTTGATACATATATAGTGATATGGTTACATTAGTAAGCACATCTGTCACCTCACCTAATTACTCTTTATAGTTTATGTAATTTTATACCTCTAACCATAATACTTATATGTATATATGTGTATACATGCTTAAGATATTATCAAAAATTTATTTCATGATACTTTATGTACTCACGCAGAAGCAGCATTGATTATGGGCAAGTAATATAACAAGTGATAGAATAAGTGATGTGGACTGATGGACACTCTGAGAAAATGTGTGTTTGTGTGTGTGCATGTTCACATGTACTCACTTGTGCATGCACCATTAGTATTGATATTGCCTCCAGAAAACGTGTAGTACAAGCAAACATGGGCTAAGTTGAACAACTCTTAGTCTGTATTTTATTTTATAAAGTAGAAAAAATAAAGCTAGTTTCATGGTGGTATTTCTTGTAACCTAAGATATGTAGCTTAGGCTTTCTTCCTGGTTTTATCCAGCAATGAATTTACTACAACTTTACAGTCATCCTTATTTTTTGCTTAGAACCACTGTGCTCAATTTTTATTAAATCTTTTTCCTGTAATGCCTGAAAGGCTAAAGGTTTTACAGTTGATTATTTATGTATTCTTCCAGTCAAGATGGAGTAACAAATCATATTTACCAAAAGATGCTTTGGTTCTCTGTAACAGTTTTAAGGGCAACCTTTGAAAAACCAAAGTTTTTCCAAGTAACATGAATACATTCCAAAATAAAGCACAAAACTATTTATAGAAATACTAAAACATACAGCAACTGGCTAAGTAAAAGTCACAGTGTTGGATAGCCAATAAAAAAGTTACCAAGTGAATAAAAAAGCAGGAAAACACAATCCATAATGAGGGGGCAAATTCAATCAATAGAAGTAAAACCAGAAAAAAAATGGATCATAATAATAGTAAACAGGGTCTTTAAAACAGTTTTTGTAACTTTGGAACATACATCTAAAAAGGTAGTAGACAGACTGATCATGTTAAGTACAATCCTGGAAAATATTTTTAGATAGATACAAATAAAATTTTGGAATCAAAAATAGTTTCTAATGTGAAAATTACAACATATTAGACACAGTAGAAAAAAATAGTAAACTTAAAGGCAGAATAATAGCGGCTACCAAAAAGGCAATACAGAAAACACAAAAAATACTGAACAAAATTAATAGATGGACTTTTGGGTTCCAGTTTCAAATAGGGAGCTTGGAAGGTGTGTCTTCATTCTAGCAACAAGTAAAAAGCTGAAAAGTCTGAAAACTCAACAACTCTTTTTGAAGCCATAGAAAAGATGAGAATGCAAAGCAAACCATTGACTCCCAAATTTGAAAGATGACCTGGTTGATACAGAGTGTCATAGCTTACCAGGAGTGGAACCTCACAAGTGGAAATTGCTGCAGAAGCCACAATTGGGGTAGGAAAACCTAACTGGTAACTGATGAATGGATGGAGGTTTAGTGTGCACAAGTCTGAGAGTTAAAAACTCCAGGGGAACCGGATCATAGGGGTAAGTGCCACACTTTTGCAAACGGCATAAGATAGGCACCATTGAGGTGGAGCACATAGCAACACAAAAGGTACCTGGTCCTCTACTGGGGAAGTGAGGACCAGCTGGAGACCCAGACTTCACCTGCATGCAGCCTACTTATATAGGGGAGTTAATTCACTTGTACCCCACATCTCTACAATATAATAAAATTTAATAAAAAATAATAAAATACCAGAAGAAGAAGAAAAAAAGGAACAGAAGAAACAGTTGAAACATTCATAACTGAGAATTTCAGATTCCAAATCATAGACTCAGGAACCTAAGGGAACACCTTGATAAAGTCCCCATCCCCCCCCCACCCCTCCCCGCAAACCACACCTAAGCATATTATTTTTAAACTACAGAAAATGAAAGATTAAAACATCCTGAAAGAAGCCAGAGGGAAAAAATACTTCACCTGAGGCAGGGGCCCTACTGAAAATTCAGGAAAAAAACAAAACAAACAAAAAAACAGAACAAGGGGAAATAAGTTGCTCCCTGCTTCTTTGAGTTTTCTCTTTCAAGAACTTTTTACTTTGGCAAGCTACATGCTCAAACTTTTGGTGGAAATCAATCAGTATACTAATCCTGTAAACCTATCAGCAAATAGAACATGTAAATGAGATGATTATGTAAAACCAATCAATGTGCAGCATGTAAGACTAAAGGTAGCCCTAAGCTATGGAAAATCCAGTCAAACTGTATGGTGCCCATATGTTACCTTATAAGGAAGACAAAGGGGTTACAATATAAAGGGAAGTTAACAAAGGTATATAAGGCAATACCCCACTGCATTTGGAGTTCAGCCTTTGAATGCAAGTCCCATGAGCCTGGTACTGGCACAAATAAATGCTGCTTCCTGGCAAAGAAACCTCAGTGTCCCATTTCTCTGTGCAAGATTCCTGCTACATACCTACAGATGAACAAAGCTGAAGATTAGATCCAACCTCTCTTCAGAAACCAAAGTGTTAGGATTATAGGCATGAATCACTGTGTCTGGCCAAGAAGACTGATTTGATGGGCTTACTAGTAGATTGGTCATGGTCCAGAAATAATCTCTGAATTCAAAAATACACACAAACACACACACACACACACACACACACGTATATGTATAGGTATATGTACATGTGTGTAATTTGCAACAGTTTATCTTATCTGCTACATCCTGTCTATACCCAACAACAAAAAGATTTCAAAGACAAAGGCATAATAGAAACTTTGCAGATATATGAAAGCTGAAATAATTTATCACTTGAGGACCCACTATGAGAGATGTTAAAGGAGACTTTTTTTTTTGAGTGGGAGTCTCACTCTGTTGCCCAGGCTGGAATGCAGAGGCACAATCATGGCTACCGTAGCCTCAACCTGTTGTGTTCAGGTGATCCTTCCACCTCAGCCTTCCAAGTAGCTGGAACGACAGGTGCGCACCACCATGTCTGGCTAATTTTTGGATTTATTGTAGAGACGAGGTTTTGCCATGTTGCTCAGCTGGTCTTGAACCCCTGAGCTCAGGCAATCCTCTTGCCTCTGATTCCCAATGTGCTGGGATTACAGGAGTGAGGCACCGTGCCTGACAAAAGAAATCTTATAGACAGAAAAAAAAAAAAAAAGGTAGCAAATAGGATTCTGTATGTTCACAAAACAATAAAGGGCACTGAAAAAGTAACTATGTGGATAAATATAAATTAGGCTTCCAATTATTTTAAAATCTCTTAAAAGATTTAACATTTTTAAAGCAGGAGAGCATTGTATTTCATCATTATATATATAAAGTAACAAATGTATGACAATTTATATGTAAAGTAACACAATGTTCAGAAAAAGGAAAATGATAATTCAAAAAATACATGTTATTATACTGTATGTGAAGTGGTATAATATTACTTGAAGGTTGAGCATGATAAAACATATAAAACAGCAAAACCTAAAACAATCATTAAAAACAAGACAAAAAGTAGTTAATCACAAGCTTAAAAAAGGAGATAAATACAAATAACAAAATATATTGAATTTATCTGAAATAAGGCACAGAAAGAGGAAAAGTGGGAACAAGTATTGCGTAAGACAAATAAAAACTAAGCAGCAAAATGTTGTATTTTAACCAAGCACATTAATAATTATATGACGTAATAGGTAATAATAGCACTATACATAACCTAAACACTCATATGAAAAGGTAGAAAATGTCACATAATATTTAGAAAAAGGTTCTAACTAAATTCTACCTACAAGAATTCCACTTTAAATATAAAGACACAAGCCAGGCTCAGTGGCTCAGCCTGTAATCCCGCGCCTTTGGGAGGCTGAGGTGAGTGAATTGCCTGACCCCGCGGGTTCGAGACCC
>NW_007250537.1:60379-87238 GCF_000164805.1 Carlito syrichta
CCATGCCTGTAGTTCCGGCTACTCGGAAGGCTAAGGTGGAAGGATCACCGGAGCCCAGCAGGCGAGGCTGCGGTGGCCGGGAGCGGCCACTGCACTCCAGTCTGGGCGACAGAGTGAGACTCCAAATCGAAAAAAAAAAAGTAAAGACACAAATATATATTTTTAAAAGTTCAGATTTACCTCCAGTGTTGTTATGGTCTGAGTAAACGCTCAGTTGCTAACCTTCAACGTCAATAAACTGAGAGGCAGAAAGACTGGCAGAAAGAAATTTATTTCTGAATTTGAATCCAGGGAGTAGAGCAGGACTCAAGGTCTTTCTAAAATGGTTCTGCTCACCCTTCAAGTTTTGGAGTCGGCTTTTGTAAATTTAGGGTAGTTGGTGCTGATACATTGACTACATGACTAGCAGAGCATTGTATAGAACCTAAGTTACAGGCACATTTTGTCAATAATGACATTCTATGATCCACATTTCCTGGGGCCAGTTACCTGAGGTATTTTACAGCTTTTTTTTTGGATCCTTCCACCTCAGCCTTCCTAGTAGCCGGAATTACAGGCATGCGCTACCACGCCTGGCTGATTTTTTGATTTATTGTAGAGATGAAGTCTCGCCAAGTTGCCCAGGCGGGTCTCGAACCCATGGGCTCAGGCAATTCATTCACCTCAGCCTCCCAAGGCACAGGATTACAGGCTGAGCCACCGAGCCTGGTTACAGCTTTTTATCAGTAACACCTGGTAGAAGTGTTAATCAAGCTTGCCATAGAGTAAAGAGAGTTAACAGGGTCTACATGTTGTTATATGCAAAGGTTATTAAAATCACAAAACTTATGATTACATTGATACAAAAGTTTTACAAATCATAAGACTTATGATTATCTTGATACTATATTATTCAAACCTGTGACTAAGAAAATGGAGCAAACGGGGATTTACATCTCTCAGTTAATTGAACATAATCTGCAGGGAAGTTAAGTGTTCTTTGAAGTTACTTACTGGGAGTGCATAGGTGACAAGAAGAAATCCACTTTTTGTTAACTTTCAGGAATATGAGTACCTGCAGAGGCACTGGATACCTGCCATTCCCTCCTCTAGAAGTTGTGGCAATATGGATAGACAATAGCGGTCTCTGTATCAGTATGACAGTGTGATGAGATCTGCTGATCTACTTGCCAGTGAAACTGGTAGAAAGAAAGAAAGAGAGGGTGAGAGGAAGGGAGAGAGGAAAGGAAGAAGACTAAAGTCTTTGGAAATGGTCCAAAGAGCAAACAGCAAATGAAGAAACATCTATTCAAAAAAATTAATAACATTTGTTAAAAAGTTGAGCACCACTGGCATTTGAATCAAGACTACTTATTACCGCCTTCGCTTCAGCTCAGTGAAGTAGAGACTTTATCTTAATCTTCTGCAGCTAAGAACATAGTGATCTCTTTCTCTTTAGTTTTCAGTCAGAGTTTTCCATCCTGCCCCTGTCTACCTGTTACTGAAGCTAAGTCCTGGGAAACTACAGTTAAGAAGTGAGGATTTCTTCTTCCATTGAGATCCCACTAATGCAATAGAGGCTCTTCTTTAATGCGGCATGCTTTTCCCCTGCTTGTGAGATGGTGGTTCTATGCAAAGAGAGAACAGCCAAGAAGACCTAAGGCTGTTGCCCTCCCCCCTCACCAACCACTAAGCTCCTACAGCACAAGTGTCACTCAGAGAGAAGTTCATCATTGTCTTTACCACTAGCTCCAGAGTCTGGCTCAGAAATTTTGCCTGTGAGAAGAAGTAAGCCATAAAATAACTGTCTCTTAATATCTTGTTAAAGGATTTGAAATCAGCTGCAACATAGAATAGAGACGTTCCACTGTGGCAGAGAGGAACTAAAAACAGTTAAAATTATTCCTTTTTAAAAATCAGCCTGCAAGCTCCAAGCCTGCTAGACATAGGACGTGAGAAAACCAAGTAGCCACAAGCTGCTTTCCTGGAAATGCAAGATAGTAATTCATTTACAAACTTATCCCCACATCCTCTCTTTGTGAAGTTATCGGTTTACAACCCCTGCTTGTCATGTATACCCTGGAGACAACTTGTTCTTTGAAAATCTGGTTTTGCTAAATACCACCTTATAAATTCCAAAGAAAAATGTATAGCTATACAGCTCGACTCTCCTCCCTTACCTAAACTAACATATAAAACCCCTCTCCTCTTTCTCTGGGTTGCTCAGTCTTGGAGCATTAGCCCTCTGTGTTGCACCAGTGCTAATAAAATGCTACTTCCTAAGATAGCCTCAGTTTCACAGTCTCTCTGTTTTCCCACAACACCATTATAAGAACACTTTTAAGAACATGGAGGCTGCTGTGGTAAAACACAACTAGAAAGAGACTGTTGGATTAAATGAACTAGTACCTAGAGTTGTGACATTTTATCTAAAAGGTCAAGGTTTCAACAAAAAATTTCAAGTCATGCAAAGAAACAGGAAATTATAGTCCATGTATTCAGGAGAAAAAAAAGACAATAGAAACTTTATGTGAGTGTAAATGGCCTTCAAAGAAGCCTTTATAATGCCTAGACAGCAGCTGGCTAGTTTTAGGAATAAACTGAGGAATAACAGGAAAAGCCCTCCTGAAGTCAGAATTAGTATCAAACACAGACTCAAAAATCTCTTTCAAAGGAGCTATAATTTTATTACATTGGTGTAGAGAAATTTATTCAAGGCATTATTGAAAACAGTACAGCAATCAGTCAGCAATTTTGAAGTTTAACAGCTAGATTTAGCCAGGAAAAGAGTAAGATAATTATCTCAGAATGCATGCCCAAAGCCATGCCTTCCTAAAGAGCCACATCAGAGACTTAATACTGACAAGGAATGGAGTAGAGTTAATTAAAATTTTCCAGCCAATCTTTAACAAATAAACAAGGAATAACAATAACTAGTTCCAGAGAGGGGAGAAGACTAGTTCCTAGGGAGAGGACATTTTATCTAAAAGGTCAAGGTTTCAACAAAAAGTTTCAAGTCTTGCAAAGAAACAGGAAATTATGACCTATGTACCAGAAAAAAAAAAAAAAAGACAATAGAAACTTTCTGTGAGAGTAAATGGACTTAAAAGGAGCCATCATAAATATGTCCAAAGAACGAAAAGAAAGCATGATTAAGGAAGAAAATAAAAACAGGACAACCTAAATGAAAAAAAAATCAGGAACTTCTTATGCTAAAGGGAAAGTTAAGCCTGGAGGCTGAATCACACAATTACCCCTTCTGAATATATACCTGTTATTTCAGAACCTAGTGTCAAAGCATTATGCATTAGCCAGATCCCCACAGAAAGGCAAAAGGCCTCAGGCATTTCTGGATGACTGCCTCCAAAATCATTCATCAGTAAATTCTTTGCTGGCCTCCAAATCTTTCAAGATGTATATCTTTGCATAAAAAAGGGCATGCCAATTGTACTTTTAGGTCTGCAATCTAAGTTTAGTTTCTCAAATTAAAGTCTGTTGAATTCCACACTGATAATGTCAATTACAAGCTTATCTTTCCAGGTGCAGAAGAAAGACAAAATAAGATCCATTATTCCTATATCTACCAAGAGACTTCTGCATAATTGATTCTTCCTTTACTCTCTTTTTTTAACAAGAATGTAACCATTTATCTTGTCACCTACCAATCTCTCCCTACATGCCTTTCCCTTTTAAGGAAGTATATAAATACTAACCCTCCTGAAAAATCTCACCCTCCTGAAAATCTCTTCAGAAAAAACAGCCATATGTGCATCTGAGACCTGTGGTTTTTTCTAGGCATGCCCATAAACTCTGGCTTAATATACCTCAATTGATTGAGAGTGTTCCCTCAATCATTCATTTTTTTTTTTAACAATGAAAATGTTACATTATATTTATTAATAAGGAGATGTGAATCATTAAAAAAAACTAATGGGAATTCTGGATTTTAAAAGTACAGTACCTAAAATAATACTTCATTAAACTAAATAGTAGATTTGAACTGGCATAAAAATTAGTAAACTCGAAGATTATAATAATAATTATAAAAATTAGAGAACAGAGAGAAGAAGAATAAAAAAACTCTATGGTGTCTCAGAGAAATGTGGGATATCAGTAAGTATGATGATATATTTAATGACAGTTTCAAATGGAGGGGAAGAAAAAAGTGTTTGAAGAAATAATAGCTAAAATCTTCAATAAGATAGAGAAATGGATATAGGAGTAATATTTTCATATATCATTAGTACTAAATTAGTAAAAATCTGAAATGAATTTTAAGTTAAAATGTGTGTAGTAAGTTCTAAAGCAATCACCAAAAAGTAGCTCAAATAAATATAGTAAAAAGAATTTTGAAGAATTAAAATGTTACGCTAGAAAATATTCACCTAAGTGCAAAATTAAGCAGCAAAAAGGAACAAATGAACAAACAAAGACATAAGAGATTTAGAAAATAAAAAGTTAGGCTGGACTCAGTGGCTCAGCCTGTAATCCCAGCACTTTGGGAGGCCGAGGCAAGTGGTTGCCTGAGCCCATGAGTTTGAGACCAGAACTTGGCGAGTCTTCGGCTCTACAAAAAAATAAAATAAAATAAAATAATTAGCTGGATGTGGTAGCACATGCCTGTAGTTCCAGCTACTTGGAAGGCTGAGGTGGAAGGATCCCTGGAGCCCAGCAGGTCAATGCTGGGGTGGCCGTGAGCATGCCACTGCACTCCAGCCCCTGGGTGTCAGAGTGAGACTCCAACTTAAAAAAAAAAAAAAAAAGAAGAAGGAAAAAAGAAAAGAAAAAGTTAAATGTCAGGCATAAACTCAATATATCAAAATAACATTAAATAAAAATTCATTGGACAATCCATTAAAAAAAATCTAAACACAAATAGAATAAAGTTAAAAGAATGAGAAAAGATATATTACGCCAAAAGCAACTACAAGAAAACTACACTGATATCAGACAAAATAGGCTTTAAATAAAAGATTTTTGAAGAGATAAGGGGGGACAATTTACAATGGTAAAAGGGTTAGTTAATCTATCAGAAAAAGATCACAATTATAAACATGCACCAATAAAAGAGTAACCAAATATATGACGCAAATATTGACAGAAAAGAAGGGAAAAGTAAACACTTCTAAGAAAGATAATCAGAGACTTCAATAACCTACTTTCAATATGGTATAAAAACACTAGTCAAAAGATTCACAAGAAAATAGAAGACTTGTGCTACACTATAACCCAACTAGGTTTTTTTTTTTTGAGTTGGAGTCTCACTCGGTTGCCCAGACTGGAGTGCAGTGATCACTCCGGGCCATTGCAGCCTGGACCTGCTGGGCTCCAGCGATCCTTCCGCCTCAGCCTTCCAAGTAGCCGGAATTACAGGCATGCGCTACCACGCCCAGCTGATTTTTTGATTTATTGTAGAGATGAGGTCTCGCTGCCCAGGCGGGTCTCGAACCTGCGGGCTCAGGCAATCCATTCAGCCTCCCAAAGGCTCAGGTAATCCATTCAGCCTCCCAAAGGCGCGGGATTACAGGCTGAGTCACTGAGCCCAGCTCCAACTAGGTTTAACAAACTCTATAGAACACTGTATTTAACTGCTGCAGGATGCACATTTTTCTCAAGTGCAAATGGAACATTATCCAGGATACACCATATACTGGGCTATTAAACAACCCTCAACAAATTTTTAAAAATAATAATACAAAGTATGTTCCTGATCACAATGGAATAGAATTAACATTCAATAGCTAGAAAAAATTAAGACTCTCACAAATATGTGGAAATTGAGCAAAACACATCATGAGTTGTTGTTGCTCACCAATGGTTCAAAGAAGAAACAAATAAAATCAGAAAATATTTTGAGATGGATAAAAATGAAAATGACATAATAAAAATTATGGCATGAAGCTAATGCAGTGTTTAAAGATAAATTTATAGCCGTAAATGCTTATATTAAGATCTCAAATCAATAACCTGGCTTCCCATCGTAATACAATAGGAAAGAACAAACTAAATCTAAATCAAGCAGAAGGAAGAAATTAATAAAGTTTAGGTCAGAAATAAATAAGAGATTAGAAAAATAATAGAGAAAAATCAGTAAAACCAAAAGCTGATTCTTAGAAATGACAAAAAACAAAACAAAGAACAAAACGAAATTAATCTTTAGTTTTTTTTGACCAAGAAAAAAAGAGAGCAGACTCAAATTACTAAACTTAAAGAAGGGACACTACTACTGACTTTAAAGAAATAAAAAAGATTATAAAGGAATACTCAACTAAATGCTAGCCAACCAAATCTGGCAACATATAGGAATAATTATACATTATGACCAAGTGGGAATTATTTCAGGAATGCAACAACTGAAAATTGATTAATCCAATACAGCATATCAGTAACATATAAAAAGTGCAAATCATCTCAATAGACACAGAAAAAACTTAACAAAACCCAGTATCCTATTATAAATTTAAAAATCGAATAAATAAGGAATAGAAGGAAACTTTCTCAGCCTGATAAAGGGCAACTCTGAAACCCACACCTGACATCATACTTAATGGCAAAAGACTAGATGCTTTCTCGCTAAAACCAGGAAAAAGACAAGAATGTGTTATTCCCACTTCTGTATGCAGTGTACTGAATATTTTAGCCAGGGATATTAGTCAAGAAAAATAAATAAAAACATCCAAATTGGAAAAGAAAAGGTGACATTACCTATTTGAAGATTACATGATCTTACATTTTACAAATCCTAAGGAATACACACACACACACACACACAGACACACACACACACGCACACACACACACACACACAATTAATACAACTAATAAATTAGGTCAGCAAGGTTGTAAAATACAAGATCAATGTACAAAATTAAATTGCAGTGAACAATCTGAAAATAAAATTTCAAAAACAATGTACAATAACATTAAAAAATAAAATACTTAGGAATATACATATTTCATAAAAAAAAACTGCAGTACTAATACACTGAAAATTACAAAGCATTGTTTAAAGAAAATCTAAATAAATGAAAAAAATGACTCATATTCATGGATTGGAAGACTTAATATTGTTCAGATTGCAGTGGCCTCCAAAATATCTACAGATTCAATTCAAGCTATCAGATTCCCTATTCGAATTTTAGCTGAATTCTTTTTAAAAACTGAGAAGCTGATTCTAAAGTTAATATGGAATTGTAAGCATCTCATAATAGCCAAAGCAATTTTGACTTAGAAGGCAAAGGTGTGAGGATTTAAACTTCCCAATTTCAAAAATACAAAACAATGGCAATCAAGACAATGTGGTACTGGCACAATAATAGATATGCAGTCATTCGTCGGTATACCTATGTGATTGGCTTCCTGACCACCTGAGTATACAAACATCTGCACACAATCCAGTCCCAAGGTTAGCCCTGTGAAATCTACATACCTGAAAATATTAGTCCTCCATATATGCTAATTTTATATCCTGTGCATACTATATTTTCTGTTTGGTTAAAAAAAATCTGCATATAAGTGAACCCGTTCATTTCAAACCCATAGTTTTCAAGTGTTAACCATGTACTGCAATAGAGAGACATGAGCATCTAAAACAAACTTATACCTCTATGGTCAACTGATTTTTCATAAGAGTACCAAGATATTCAATGGAGAAACAATAGTCTTTTCAACAAATGATCCTGAAACAGCTAGATAGCCATGTTTAAGAAAATGAAAGCAGATATTTTATTTATGCTATATAAAATTAATTCAAAATAATTAAATACCTAATGGAAGAGTGCAACTAAAAAAATTGTCGAAGAAAAAATAGGGTTAACACTTATGACCTTGACTTAGATTTAGCACCTAAAGGATGAGCCACAAAAGAAAAAGTAGATAAATTTGAATTTCATCAATATTAAAAATTTTGTGTTTCAAAAGACATCACCTAGAGAATGAAAAAACAATCCACAGAATGAGAAAAATATTTTCAAATCATATAACTTTTACAGTAATTTTATCTAGAATATATAAATAACACTTACAACTTGTTAATACAAAAACAAGTAGCAAATTAAAAAAGAGGCAAAGGATATGAATAAATATTTCTGTAAATGTGATATACAAATGCCCAACGAGCACATAAAAAGTTGTTTGATGTCATTAATCATCACTAAAAGGCAAATGAAAACCACTGAAAATGTACTTCATACACAATAAGATAACTGGAATAAAAAAATTAGATAATAACAAATATTAGCAAAAATGTGGAAGAATTGGAACCTTCATAGACTGTTGGTGGTAATGCAAAATGGTGAAGCTTCATTGTAAAACAGTCTAGCAGTTCCTTAAATGATTAGACATATAGTTATCATATGACCTAACTGTTCCACTTTTTGGTATATACTTAGGAGAAATGAGCACATATGTAAGTAAATAAGCACAGAATAATTTTTATATAACCCATGAATGAATAAATAAATCATAAGTGTAATAAGAAATTATTTTGAGTTTTATAAAAATAAAAATTAAGATGTAGCATAACAACATTTGTGGAATGAGACCAAAGCAGTATTTAGAAAAAAACTTATACTGTTAAATGACTATATTAGGAAAGTCTCAAATCAATTACCAGAGCTTCCATCCTAAGAAATTAAATACATAAGAACAGGTTAAGTTCCAGTTTCAAAATGATGGCGTAGAAGCAAGTTGGCTTTACTATATACCCTCACCCCACAGAAAACCCAAAACAAATATACAGCACTAAGATGATCGCCAGCAATACTCTAAAACTCAAATATGAAGATGGACACTTTCCAGGACCATAAAGAAGTGAAAAAAAACTCCAAGAAAAGAGTATCGGAGTTGGACCTCCATATCCACAGCACCTCTCTTCCCAATTTTCCCAGCATGAAATATGCAGAAAATTTTCTGCTGACGCATAGTTTCTACATCGGAAAATGTAAGACCAAGGTGGACAATGAGCCTCCCCACTATACTGGATTCCCTGCTAGAAGATCCATTCCTGCCTAAACCCATGGGAAACACTGAGGGTGTCTGAAGGTAGAGCTATCTCTAAGGACAACCAAAGACAAAGGTCGGGGTGGGGATGGGGGTGGTAACACCTCCAGCCCTGGAAACTCTGCTCTGTAACTTTGCCAAAAGAGATGCCAAGTCATAGAGGTTGTTCAGCAGCACAACCATGTAGAAAGTTTATTTCAAAACTACCCTGGGCACGAACCCCTAGCCAGCCTTTCACACTACAGGAATATCCCTGTTAAGACTGCCCGCATTCAGGATTGAGCAGCACTCTGATTATTTACTAGAAACAAATTGAACTTGGGTTTAAGGTGCCATCTAGTGCCAAAAAGGAGGCAGTGACCCAATAAAAAAGAAAAAAGAAAAGAAAGGAAGGGAAGGAGGGAGGAAGGGAGGGAGGGAGGAAAAGAGAGACAGAGAGAAAGAAAGAGAAAAGAAAGAGAGGAAGAAAGAAAAAAGGGAGAAAGGGAAGGAAGGAAGGAAGGAAGAGAGAAAGAAAGAAAGAAAAAGAAAGAAAGAAAGAAAAAGAAAAAACAAGTAAATTACAAAGAATCTCTAAGCAAGAAAATCCAAGAAAAAAACAAAACAAGCCAGATAGAAAAGACAAAAATAAATGAGTAATCCTTCAATGCAAAGACACAGAAGTACATCCATGAAAAACAATAGCAAACAAAAACCATGACCTTCTCAAAAGGACAAAACAAAAAACTAGTGGCTTACCTTAATAAGACAGCGATATGTAAACTCTCTGACCAAGATTTCAAGATAGTAGTTTTATGAAAACTCAGTGGTCTCCAAGATCAAAGTTATCCAGAACACATATTGGAGAAAGAAACATACTAGGTCATTGGTCTGGCCTCAAAGCACAGGAAACAAAAGCAAAAATAGATAACTGAGATTGCATCAAGTGAAATACAACAAAGAAGACAGCAAAGTGAAAAGCAGCTCGCAGAATGGAAGAAAATATTTGCAAGCTATTCATCTGTCAAGGTTATAATAACTAGAATATACAATATGCTCAAATAATGTAATAGCAAAACAAAACAAAGCAAAACCAAATAATCCAATCTAAAGTTGAGTAAAAAAATCTGAATAGACATTTCTCAAAAGAAGACATACAAATAAACACCAAACCAATCCAAAGCAAAACAAAATAAATTACAGGGAATAACATATATTGATAAAGATGTGGAAAAGGAAGAATTCTCATGCATTGCTAGTGGAAATGCAAATTAATCACTATAGACAACTATATGGAAGGTCCTCAAAAACTAAAAATTTAATTATCATATTATCTAACAATTCCATTATTGAGTATGTATTAAAAAAACAATATGTTGAAGAGATAGCTTCACTCCCATGCTTTTGTAGCACTATTCACAATAGCCAAAGTATGGAATCAATACACTTACACACACACACACACATACACACACACACGCACACACACACAAACACACAGACATATACAGAGGAATAATGCATATATACACACCGAGAGAATTAATATTCAGTCATAAAAAATGAAATTCTGTTATTTGTAGCAAGATGGATGAAACTGGAGGCCATTTTGTTAAGTAACATAAACCATCCACAGAAAGAAATATTGCTTGCTCTCCCTCATATGTGGAGGCTAAAATAACCCAAAAAACAAAAGATAGATAATAGATTGGCTGCTACCACAGACCAGGGAGTGGGGGAAGAGGGGTTGTTTAATGTACAAATGTAGAGTTTGATAGAAGAAATGAGACATAATATTTGCTAGATCAGTAGAGTGACTATGGTTTACAATAATCTATTCTATATTTTAAAATAGCTAGAGAAGAATCATTTGAATGTTTCTATCCTAAAGAAAAGACAAGCATTCCTTTTTCTCCACATCTTTGCCAGCATCTGTTGCTTGTTTTATTAATGATGACCATTCTTACTGGGGTTAGGTGGTATCTCAATGTGGTTTTTATTTACATTTCTCTGATGATTATTGAGGCTAAGCACTTTTTCTGTTTCTTTTTTCTTTTTAAGTTGGAGTCTCACTCTGTCATCCAGTCTGGAGTGCAGTGTCATGCTCATGGCCACGGCAGCCTCGACATGCTAGGCTCTGGTGATCCTTTCACCTCAGCCTTCCAAGTAGCTGGAACTACAGGCATGTGCCACCATGCCCGACTGATTTTTTAAATTTTATTGTAGAGATGAGGTCTTGCCAAGTTGACCAGGCTGATCTAGAACCCGTAATCTCAGGCAATCTTCTCATCTCGGCCCAAAGTACTGGGATTATAGGTGTGAACCACTGTGCCTGGCCAAGGAAGAGCACTTTATCATGTGTCTGTTGGCTGCCCGTATATCTTCTTTTGAGAAGAGTCTATTCATGTGTTTTGTCTACTTTTTAATGGGAGTGTTTGTCTTTTTCCTTTTGGCGTGTTTGTGTTCCTTGTAGATCCTAGATGTTAGGCCTTTGTCAGATATACAGTTGGCAAATATTTTTTCCATTCTTTGGGCTGTCTCCTTGCTCTCTGGATGGTTTCTTTTGCTTTGCAGAAGCTTGTCACTTGTCTATCTTATTTCTTATGGTATGGGCACTTAGGGTTTTGATCAGGAATTGGTTGCCAGTTCCAATTTCCATAAGGGTGTCTCCTGTGTTTTCTAAGATTCTTATAGTTTGAGGTTTTACGTTTAGGTCTTTGATCCATTGAGAGTTAATTTTTGTGTATGGTGATAGGTAGGGGTCCTATTTCAATCTTCTGCATGTGATCAATCAGTTTCCCCGCACCCCCGCACGGTTTACTAATAGGTTCTCCTCTTCCCAGTGGTTGTTGTTGGAGGTTTTGTCAAAGATGAGTTGGTTGAGAAATTGAGGCTTTGCTTCCAGAATCTCTGTTCTGTTCCACTGGTCTATTTGCCTGTTCTTGTACCATTACTAGGCTGTTTTGATTACTGTTGCCTTATAGTAAAGTTTGAAGTCTGGAAATGTGATACCTCCTGCTTTGCTTCTTTTGCTAAGAATTGTTTTGGCTATTCATGGTCATTTATGTTTCCATATAAATTTCTGTGTTGTCATTTCCAGGTCTGAGAAGAATGATGCTGGTAACTTAATGTGTATTGCGTTGAATCTGTAGATTGTGTTTGGTAGGATGGACATTTTAATAATGTTGATTCTTCCTATGCATGACCATGAAATATTTTTCCGTTTGTTTGTGTCTTCTTAGGATTTCTTTGAGCAGTGTTTTGTAATTGTGATTGTACAGGTTTTTCACTTCTCTGCTTAGGAAGATACTGAAGTATTTCAGGTTTTTGTGGCGATTATGAATGGGATTGTGCTTTTTATTTGGGTCTCTGCTTGCTTGTCGTTGGTGTATAGGAATAGAGCTGTCTTTTGCACATTTATTTTGTACCCTGAGACTGCCAAATTCTTTCAGTGCAAGAAGGTTTTTGACAGATTCTCTTGGAATTTCAAGTATAAGACCATATCATCAGCAAACAATTCTTAACAAAACTTTATCAAATCAAATTCAATATATATTTAAAAGGAAGTATGCCATAATCTAGTGGAGTTTATCCAGGAAGTTGAGTCTGATTTAAACTTTGACTATCAATCAATATAATTTTTTGCATCATAAGACAGAGAAAGTACAATCATATAGTCATCTCAAGAAAAAAAGGAAAAAAATATTTGATGAAATCTAGCAGTTATTCCTGACAAAACGCTTAGTAAATTAGTCTTAGTAGGGACCCTCCTCAACTTATTAAAATACATCTCCAAAAGAGCTATAGCTATGTATTATTTTAATAGAGGTTAAGTTTGCAATTAAAAGGAAAAAAAACCTGTCAAGTGTGGTGGCACAAGCCTATAGTCTCAGCACTTTGGGAGGCTGAGGTGAGAGGATTGCCTGAGCACAGGAGTTCGAGATCAGTCTGGGAAACTTGGTGAGACTTCATCTCTACGATAAATAAAGAAAAATAAGCTGGGAGTGTTGGCACACGCCTGTAGTTTCCAGCTATTTGGAAGGCTTGGGGGAAAGGATCGCCTGAGCCCAGCAGGTCAAGCCTGCAGTGGCAGTGAGTGTGCCACTGCACTCCAGCCTGGGCGACAGAATGAGACTCTGGCTCAAAAAAAAAAAAAAAAAAGGAAGAAAAGAAAAGAAACTTTTTCTAGAAATTCTTGTGCAAAGTTTGGTATCTTAAACTAAAACTATCTGTGCTCACCAACTATTACAGCTATCTTTTGGTGTACGTGTTGGATTCATTCTAGAAATTCCCTCTCCACACCATACCAGAAGTTGAGCATACTCAAGTCCTACGTTTGGACCTGGGGAACCCAAGTATATAAAAAGTTGACCCCTTATATACATGAGTTTGCAACCCACGAATACTGTATTTTTTGTTTGCATTTGGTTGAAAAACTTTTATGTATAAATGAACCCATTTTATTCAAGGATTAACTGTATGATAAAGAGAAAAGCACCTACAGAAATTGTCCTTTCACAATTGACTAAGTTATTATGTGTAGCTATAGATATAATTAGTTATAGTAATATAAAGTAACTGTTGATCATCCATACAGTCTCCTTCCATGATGAAGCTGAATTGTCACATTATTTTCTTTCTCCGTTAGGTTCCTTTATAAAGTTTTTCCCATTGAATACATTCATTGGTAAGGATGTACTCAAAAAAAACTTGACAAATTGCCACTTAAATTTTTTTTACATGCTACTCAGTCTGAATAGTTACTGATAACAAGATCAACTAAATATGACTCGTAAGAGGCCATTTTTTCCATCCAGGGAATTATGTAAGAGTATTGCTTTGGATTTGTTTGTGTTTTTCTTTGTTTTTAAGTGTTTCAATAGCTCCTTACTTTGTTAACTACCTAGGAATATGTATTACTTTGACAATTCGTGCTCCCATGTGCTATCATTTTATTGGTTTCATTGACGCTGGCCACAGACAACTGTAAAGGTGAAATATTTTAGAAAGGCAGTAATGCTGTGTAGTGGTTGGGAGTCTGGATTCTGAAGGACACATTCCTGCATTTGAATTTCTTACTTTAACCTTAGATAAGTATCTTATCATTTATGTTAGTGGCCCCTAAACTTTTTGGCATCGGGGACTGTGTTTCATGGAAGACAAATTTTCTAAAGCCGAAGGGGGATAAGTGGAAGGATAATCGGACATTAGATTCTTATAAGAAATGTGTAGCCTAGGTCCCTTGTATATTCAGTTCACAATAGGGTTCCTGCTCCTTTGAGAATCTAATGCCACTGTTGATCTGACTAAAGGCAGAGCTCTGCCAGTACGTGGCTCACCTCCTGCTTGGCATCCTGGTTCCTAACAGGTTAAAGAAAGGTAGCACAATGTGGCCCAGGAGTTGGGGATCCCTGGTTTATGTGACTCATTTCTTTCACTTGAAAATGAGGAAAATAATAATAGTACCTACCTTATAAGGTTTGGTTGGTAAGTTCATTAAATGAGTTGATATATATGAAATGCCTAGAAAAGTTCTGGCACACAGTAATACCTAGTATGGAAACACTGTCTATATTAAACCCTATGCTCTTCATGTGGGCTCGGGCACCCACTGAAGAAAATACTGATACTGTTTCAAATTAATTTCTAGTGTGCCATGTTTTTAAACAGGTATTTTCTACAATAATTTTGATACACATGTTAGATTTTAATTTTAGTCATTTAAAGTACTAAACAATTCCCATAGTCAAAATAAATTCAGACCTCTCTGGGCCTTTGAAAAGGTCAAAAAGCAGAATTTGACCAAGAAGAACAAAAGATAATTGCTGAAGATTTTGCTTTGAAACCTCTTGGAAATTAAGATGGTAACTCACATGATTACCTGCCATAAAGATGAATAAGGAATTCTAGCAGTAAAGTATTTTGAAAACTTGCTAAACACATTCAATTGTTTGTATGTTGAACTAGACATATTTGAAATATAATTAAAACATTTTTCTCATGTAAACAAATTTCTTTCACTCCATACCAGATAAACGTGTTCAAAACTCTATGTTATTTTTCACACTAATTAAGAACAAATTAAATCTGGAGCCTAATTCACATTTATTCACTTATTAAATACATTTGAATGTATTTGTATATCCCTGGTAATGGGAATACAAAGTTGAAGAAAAAAGATATGCTTCCAGTTTAGTGAGAGAGACAAGCAATACACATATAGATCAACGAAATAAGTAACACTGGATGCCATGTGCTATGAAAGAACTAAACAATAAAATATAATGGAAAAAAGATAACAATAACTCAGTGAGTAGGTCACCGCCTCTGAGGACATTGTTAGGAAAGCCTCACTACGTGTGTATATTTAAGCTGAGCTGTAAAGTTTAGGGAGTCAGCCTGGTAAAGATACAAAGATTGGGTTTGGAGTATTCTAAATACAAGATAAAAAAACCTCTTGTATGAAAACATGTTGGGTGGCTTCCAGTTTCTTTCTGAAAGTCAAAATTAGGAAGGGTAATATAAGACATATGACAAAGTAGAATAAGATAAGGTGTTAGATATGGTCAGATCATATAAGACTGTCAGTCATAACAAAGGGTACTCGGTCCACTACCAGGGGGCGTAAGGGACAATTAGAAGACCACACTTCGCCTGCATGCAGCCTACTTATGTAGCTAATGCTCACTTATACTCGACATTTCTATAGTAAAAAATTTTTAAAAAGAAACGGAAAAAAAAGAAAAAAAAAGATGTTGTCAGCCATGGTTGATAATATAGGTTATGGTAAAAGAGCAACAAGAAGTCATTTGTAGTGATTTGTATATTTCAAAAAAAAAAAAAAAATTATCCTGTTTCCATGTGGACAGAAGGAGACAAAATGGAAAGCAGGAGTCTAGATACGTACCTTTTCAGCATTGAAGAAGAGATAATGATGACCTTAACTAGGAACATGGCTGTGAGTTTGAGAGGCAAACTTCGAAGTTTCAAAAATACTTTGAAGCTAAAATAATTAGAGAGGATATACGGATGCATTGGATGCTGGTGTTTTAAAAAGGGAGAAATCAAAAGTAATATGTAGGTTTTTGTTTTTCTTGACTTGAGCAGTTGGATAAATACTAGCAAGATTTATAGTAAAGTAGAAGACTGGGTGAAGGCCAGGTTTAGGAAGATGTAGAAGAGTGAAAACATTAATTTTGGATATGTTTATTTAGAATTATCTTTTAGAAAATAAGCAGTTGGATTTAATAGTCTGGAGCTTAGAGCAGGAAGCACATTCTGATAATTATCACGTTTATATGTTTAGAGGCTGAGAGAGACAAGGAAAATTTATATTCCTTAAAAGTAGCAATCTATCAGTCTCAACTTTTATGATTTTAAATATTCTGACTTTTTTCACCCACAAAGAAAGATGCTTGTTTTTCAGCAAGCTTTGTCTCAGATCTAACATCAATTCTTTATACATTTGTACTTAATTAATGACTCCACAGATACAAATCACAGACCCATAGAATATTTTTTCATCAAACACTGTTCAGTGTTCCTTTCCTAAGAATTTCTATTCAACCTGAAGAATGTATATCTTGTTGAAATGACAAATTAACCCACATAGTACATATTAACCTACATAATACATATTAACCTACATAGTACTTTCAGACACACGTTTTTATGGCTGAGGAGTAAATATTTCACTCCATTATCATCTATAAACAGTTCTCCTGTATCTCATCAGAAAATTAATCTTTGTTTGGGAGCTTTTTATTCTGAACATTCTGTATAAAATAAAACAATAAAGCTTAATAAAATCATATGATAAAATGTAGGTGGTTTCCATTCACAGAAAATGTGGGATGTATTGTTGCTAGATAACAAAAAACAGTATGTTCAGTCAGTCTTCTACCAGTTAGTGTAAAACAAAAACAAAAATGGTTTTTGTAATATTTGATAGTTGGGGGTTGACTGATTTCAAACAACCTAAGCATTTTACATGGGCTGAGACAGTTTCATTTCATCACCGAGTCACCCACTTCCACTTTTCTACTCTCCCACAGAAAAGCAAACAAAAACTTTGGACTTCCCTTGTTTGAGAATGAATCTGGCTTAAGCACAGGAGTCAATCATCAATCATTTCTTCATGAATACATGTTATTGGGTTTTACCCAAATATTGCATTTTTATATGTGGCTTGTAGAATCTTTTCATTACCTTACATCAATGATTAACAGACATTTTCTAAGAGCCAGATAATAGACATTATAGATTTTGTAGACCAGGTGGTCTCTCACAACTATGCTACACTGTCATTGTGGTTTTGATCTAGTGAATTTAGATAGGATAGTGTGGCTTAGGATGCTCCTTTTTTGAGTTTTATTTTAAATAGAAAAATAGGTAAGTTGTATAGTGACTTCTGATAGGAGATTATAATGTGGAATTCCCTTTTAGCTATCACTGCAGAGGAAATATTCATGATTTGATCAGATATGAGACACATTAAGACTGAATGTTATTACTGTTCCAGGTGGGTTTGCAAAATTTCCACCATTGAAATCAGAAAATGGAGGATGAATACTACACCTCTATTTCAACTGAACTGATATGTATGAGTCAGCCTAAAGTAAAATTCATTTCTACAAAGTTTTTCTGAATGTCACATAACAGCTAAAAGTTCAATAGCTTAAAAGCTGGCTTCAAAAAACAGAAAAATGATAATAATTTCAAAGATATTTCTAGAACTCACTTGGTGATTTTTCAGTCTTTTTGTTCTATTCTCTAAGGTATCTGAAAAATGTGACTTTGGCAAGTGATCTATTTTTTGTTTTTGTTTTTTTCTTTCTTTCTTATGTGTCCTATAGCTTGTCCTATAGTTTGTTCTTCAGTATTTATTCTGTCTCTTGGACTCTTGGCTTTCTGATTTCTGGTAGTGACCCAATCACACGTATATTTCAAACTTATATGCATCCATTGGCCAGTTCTGAAACCCTGTAATCCATTGATAAAATATTAAGTGTATGCAGCAACCCATGCCCCATGATTTTCTGTGACTATTACATTTTCCAATAATTTTTAAAAGTTGTAATAGCTTAGAGATAAATGAGGAGTCTTAGAAACAAAATAATAATCACATCACACTACAATAAATTCATGATAGAAGCTTATAAAAAATGCTATGGAAAATATAGTAGAGGGATATATAACCCATTCTGAGTAGCCAGGAAAAACTTCCTGGAGAAGGTGATTTTTGATCTAAGATTTTTCTATTTTATAAGTTGATTAAAAGTGACTGTTATAATATCTCATGTGTGCATATAGGTAAGACTTTACAAATACCTAAGCCTTAATTGCCACAGTATCATATGGAATTTTCTCCAAGTATCATTAACAGAGAGAACATAAAGAACAAAAGAGGATGTTCTAATGTTTTTAATTGGTAGAGTAGTTCAGATTTACTGAAAGTCTGAGAGTTTTGATTGGATACGAGCACAAATGGATAACTATAGGTATATTCATTATTTAGAGTATGAATTGATTTAGCTGGCTTGTTCTGGTTCAGAGTTCTTCATGCTGATAAGACACTGGTCATCACTTCAATTATTTTGTAATCTTATTGGGAAAAAGGGATTCATTCTCAGATGGTTAATTCACATGGCTGTTGGCAAGAACCTCCATATCAGTTTGCTGTTTTCAGGAGGCTCCAATTTCTCACTGTCTGTTGGCAACAGGCCCCAGTTCTGTGCTTCATAGACTTCTTCATAGTCTTTCTGGAGTGTCCTTGTAATATGGCCATTGGCTCCTCCAGAAAGAATGTTCTGAGAGAAAAAGAGAGCAAAGGATGATGCCACAAAACACACCATCATGTTTGCAATCTCTATTCAGCCCTATTCAGTCACACAAGGACATGCAGTAGGAAAACTTTGAAGGCCATAGTGGAGACTGATCTCTTCCAATGGAGTTGGAATAATGGCAGAAAAGAATAGATGTATTTGAAGAATATGTAAAAAATGGGGCGTTGCATGATTAGATTTTAGGGCAGAAAAGAATAGTTGGAAAAAATACATAAAATTCAGAATGGAAGCTTGGCAGAAGAAATCTAAGGGAAGCTTAGTAAGTTACGAGGCTATTAGAAATATGTATCATGGCTCTTGTGAAAAATACCCAAATCCTTTCTATTGCTTTCAAATCTTTGCATGGTACAAATGTTGGCTCCCTCTTAAGCTTCATCTCCTAGGATACTTCTCTACTGTCTCTCCATGCCAGACACATTGACTGACCTCCTTGAAGATCCTTACATAAGATATGGTTCTGCCTTACAGTATATGCCCTCCATTGGAATGCCCTTTCTCATCCCTTTACCAAATTAACTCCTTTTCAGTGATCACCAGTTCCTCAGCCATAACATCTTGGCTTCAGTTAGGTTGGTTATTTATTTTCTCATATAAGAATGTATCAGCCGGGCTCGGTGGCTCAGCCTGTAATCACACACTTTGGGAGGCTGAGGTGAGTGAATTGCCTGAGTCCATGGGTTTGAGACCCTCCTGGGCAACTTGGCGAGACCTCATCTCTACAATAAATCAAAAAATTAGCTAGGCGTGGTAGCATGCGCCTATAGTTCCAGCTACTAGAAGGCTGAGGCGGAAGGATCGCCGGAGCCCAGCAGGTTGGACTGCAGTGGCTGGGAGCGGCCACTGCACTGCAGTCTGGGTGACAGAGTGAGACTCCAACTCAAAAAAAAAAAAAAAAAGAATGTATCTATTATTATCAATATCATATCATTATCATCATCATCATAATCATCATCACCATCTTCACCATCATTTCAGGGCCATTGTTATGTTTGCAATTATACAACTATTGGTGTAATTATTTAACTTCTAAAGGAAATCTTAAGCTATATAAGAAAAATGCACACCTGTATGGAAACAAACTCAATAACCTAAATGAAATGGAAGACTTTCTGACATCACACAACCTCACAAGGTTGAAACAGGAAGAAATTGAGATCCTGACTACACCAGTAACAACCCAGGATATTGACTCTGTCATAAGAAAACTACCTACAAAAAAACAAAAAACAAAAAACCAAAAACCTGAACTGGACTGATTTACAGTGGAATTTGATAAAACATACAAGGAGGAGTCAATACCAATCCTACTGAAAGTATTCCAGGCAATTGAGAAAGATGGAATGCTACCCAAATCATTTTATGAAGCTAATATCACACTGATAACCAAATATCACACTGGGTAAAGATCCAAGAAAGAGAACTATAGGCCAACATCCCTGATGAACATAATGCAAAAAATACTCAACAAGATTCTGGCAAATCAGATCCAGCAACACATCTCAAAAATCATCAACCATGGCCAAGTAAGCTTCATCACTGGGATGCAGGGCTGGTTCAACATCCGCAAGACCATAATGTAATTAAATACAACAACAGATGTAAAAACAAGAACCACAGCCGGGCTTGGTGGCTCAACCTGTAATCCTGCGCCTTGGGAGGCTGAGGTGAGTGGATTGCCTGAGCCTGCAGGTTCAAGACCCGCCTGGGCAACTTGGCAAGACCTCATCTCTACAATAAATAATAAAAAAAATTAGCCGGGCGTGGTAGTGTACGCCTGTAGTTCCAGCTACTAGGAAGGCTGAGGTGGAAGGATCACCGGAGCCCAGCAGGTCGAGGCTGTGGTGGCCGGGAGCGGCCACTGCACTCCAGTCTGGGTGACAGAGTGAGACTCCAACTCAAAAACAAAAACAAAAAGCAAGAACCACATAATTATATCATTGGATGTAGAAAAAGCTTTCGATAAAATCCAGCATCCCTTCTTGATAAAAACCCTTGAACACCTAGGCACAGAAGGAACATTCCTCAAAATAGTAAGAGCCATCTATGATAAACCCACAGCCAACATATTGCTAAACGGACAGAAATTGGAAGCATTTCTCCATAAAACTGGAATATGACAAGTCTGCCCATTCTCACCCCTCCTGTTCAACACAGTGTTGGAGGTTCTAGCTTGAGCAATCAGACAAGAGAAGGAAATCAGAAATATCAAAGTAGGAAAAGAAGAAATCAGGAATATCCAAATAGGAAAAGAAGAAGTCAATTTTTTTGCTGATGATATGGTCCTTTACCTCGAAAATCCAAGAGAATCTGTCAAAAACCTCCTAGCACTGATAAAGCATTTTGCAAAAGTCTTGGGGTACAAAATAAATGTGCAAAAAGGCAGTCACATTCTTATACACCAACAACAAACAGAGAAACAAAAAGCACAATCCCATTCTCAACAGTCACACACACAATAAAATGACATACCTTGGCATCTTCCTAACCAGAGAAGTGAAAGACCTTTACAATTGAAACTCCAAAACATTGCTCAAAGAAGCCAAAGATGACACAAACAAATGGAAAAATATTCCATGCTCATGGATCAGACGGATCAACATTGTTAAGATGTCCATCCTACCCAAGGCAATCTACAGATTCAACATAATACCCATTAAATTACCAAAATAATTCTTCTGAAACCTGAGAACTACAATACAAAAATTCTTATGGAAACATAAACAACTATGAACAGCCAAAACAATCCTCAGCAAAAGAAATAAAGTGGGAGGTATCACATTACCAAACTTTAAATTTTATCATAAGGCTACAATAACCAAAACAACCTGATGTTGGTACAATAACAGGCATATGGACCAATGGAACAGAATAGAGATTCTGGAAACAAAACCTCAATTTCTCAACCAATTCATCTTTGACAAAACCTCCCATAGCAACCACTGGGGAGAGGAAAACCTAATCAGTAAATGGTGCTGGTAAAACTGACTGATCAGATGCAGAAGAATGAAATAGGACTCCTGCCTATCATCATACACAAAAATCAACCCCAAATGGATCAAAGATCTAAGTGTAAAACCTCAAATTATAAGAATCTTAGAAAATGCAGGAGACACTCTTATGGATATCGGAATAGGCAACCAATTTCTTATCGAAATCTCAAAAGCCCATGCCATAAGAAATAAGATTGACAAGTGGGACCTCATCAAACTGAAAAACTTCTGCAAGGTAAAATAAACCATCAAGACAGCGAGTAGACACTGAGTAGAATGGGAAAAAATATTTGCCAAATGCCTATCTGACAAAAGCCTAGTATCCAGTATCTGCAAGGAACTCAAACATGTCAAAAGGAAAAAACCAAACAGCCCCATTAAGAAGTGGGCAAAACACATAAATAGACACTTCTCAACAGACACATGAAAGCAGCCAACAGACACATGAAAAAATTATCTTCCTCACCAATCATCAGAGGAATGAAAATCAAAACCACATTGATACACCACCTCTCTCCAGGTTAATAAAACAAAAAATAACAGATGCTGGTGAGGATGCAGAGAAAAGGGAATGCTTCTGTACTGTTGGTGGGAATGCAAACTAGTTCAACCTCTATGGAAAACAGTGTAGTGATTTCTAAAAGAACTAGAAACTGACTTTCCATACAATGCAGCAATTTCCCTTCTGGGAAAACATCTGGAGGAACTTAAATCACACTACAGAAAAAAGATACCTGCACAAACATATTTATTGTAGCACTATTCACAATAGCAAAAACATGGAACCAACCATGCTACACATTGAAACTGGATTGGTTAAAAAAAACATGGTACATATATATGATGATATATAATATTACACAGTCATAAAGAAGAACAAAATTATGGACTTCGCAGCAACTTGGACAGATTAGGAGTCCATTACACTCAGTAATCCATCACAGAAACAAATAACCGAGTACAATAAATTTTCATTTATAAGTGGACCCTGAACATCACCTTAATACTATAAGAAAGGGGTTGGCAGTAGTGGGACACTGTCAGGGGAAGGAGAGGGAGCACATCATACCAATAGGGGTATCTGATCTCAAACCAGGTGAAGTGTGGACCAAAGGGAAGCCCAAACTTTACCTGTATGGTGACCACTTGTATACCTTAATCTGAATTGTACCCCATATCTTTAAAATAAATACATTTTTTAAAAAAGAAAGAAAAACATCATATCTGTCTGTCGTTTGTACCGTGCCTGGTAAATTACAGGCACTTAGTTATTTCTTATTTTAAAAATGGACACAATATTCCGTGAGACAGATGATAGCGGTATGAATTAGTGTTATAATGGAATAGAAGGTAGATAGAAGGTAGATAGCACATTCAAGACAGATGTTAAATCAAGACAAAGCCACGAAGTAAAATGAGTCATGAATCCAAAAATTCTGATTTTTTAATAAAACCGAACCATAGGAAAAGATAAAGCTATATAATGAAGGCAGAAACTTCTCAATCAGACCCAAGTCAATAACACAGAAAATACACTGTGCCAATTTCAATTTTCTGCCTCTTAGCTCCAAATTCACCCCTCATTACCTGCTGTACAATAAGGAACTGGTTGCTTTAAGTACTTTCTTTTAAATGCAGCACCGTGTTAAGCCTTGTCAATAGAGGGCACTGGAATCACACTGCAGAAGGAATGGGCGCCTCTTCTGGTTTTGGCTGCGTTGCTTTGGATTTCCCGCCCTCTCTGGTTCTCCCTGCACAGTCTGTCTGCAGTGTGGATGTGTGAGAACGTTCAGCGATGCTCTGTCCAGCCACAACTCAGTGGGTACAGTCCCTCAGTGACCTCACAGGCCCAGCCCAAATCCCGTGACTACCTTCCCAAGGCCGCTTATCCCCACCCCAAATATTGATGTTGCATGTTTTGGATCTCGCACCCAAAGCCCAGGTTCACTCTGTGTACCTGCCTACCAACTGCTTGCCTGCGCCCTCGAGGTTTATTGCCTTCTTGTCCGGTGATGGCTGCAGATCAGTTCTGCTCCAGACAACCTAACAAACTTCTCTGGCATTTCATAAGCTGCACCCAAGCCTTCTTCCAGCAAGATGTGAACCCAGCCTCCGGGAGGGTCCCTTCTAAGTCTGCGCTTCTTTTCGTACTGTCCCTCAGCACAGGGTTCCCTTTGGAGTTTGTTCTGTATCTTTATAGTTACTCTCCTAGCACAGCTTAATACTTCTTTCATATTTAATTCTTATTAAGTTTATTGTGTGGTTTTGTTTTCTAGTTATATTTAGTACGATCTACATACTTACAATTAAAAATGAAGAACATTGTATGCAGGGAATTCATTGGACATGCAGCACCGAAGAGCTGAGGAGCAAACTGGGTCTTGAAGACATTCATAGATTAGCATCTCCTGGAGGTTGCTACCTTCACTGGTCTGGAGAGATAAAGAGAAGAGACGGTGTTATTAGGTCTAAGATGATAACTATGGAAGATAACTATGTGCACTCTGGCAAGAACTATAGTTATAGAGGAGAGGCCATTGTTAACAGACTCTTTGTTTGATTTTGCTTGCCTTCATCTGACAGTTTCCTGTAGGTGTCTCCCATTAGTTGAAACCAGCTAGAAAGCAGTTGACAAGTGATCCCAGAAATGAATCTTGCAGATGGCTACTTTACAAACACTCTAGGTCAAGGGGAGGCAGAGAAATGAATTCCAGAGCAAAACAGGCCAATGACTGGTAGAGATAGACTCTGGTTTATTCATTATCAACCATCTTTCCAGGGGAGAAAATGTCCTTTTCTTGATAGTGTTTGTCCATTTTCCTGGTGTAATAGTGGTTTGCTTGCTTACTTACTTACTTACTTGACTTACTTACAATGGCTGATTTCAAGAAAAATATGCACTTCACTGAACACAAAGTTGGAAAGAGATGCACATTAGCATGCCATTGTATAATATTTCCATTATGCAAATTCAATAGGCAAAAACAACCTTGAGAGTATAGATCATATTAAAATGATAAAATAATTAAAAAATAATGACTTTAGATCTGCAATATTTCTGTTTGTAATGTAACTTATTTGCCTCTAAGTTTCTATAATTTATTTTTTAATAATGTCTAAATTTAATGATTGACTGTTGTGAGCTAGTATGTCCCAAGCATACAGTTTGACTTTTTGGGTATCTACCGGGAAAGCAAGAGTGATTACTTAGATATGTAGGTCTGACACTTAGGAAAGTAGTCTAAAGAGATGATTGAAATTTCAGAGTTATCACTAAATAGATGATACTAAGAATGATGGGAGAGGGACATGAGAATCTAAAGAGGTCTGAGTATCCAATCTTGGCTATAGCTCTTATTTAAGCTGTGGTGACATCTGCAGAAGAACTCTCCAAAGGGACTGATGAGGAAAGTCCAGAGGCAAAAACAACAGCAACAACAACCAAAAACAAACAAACAAACAAAACCAGGTAGATTTCCAACTAATATTTCTTTCCTATTAAATTTGGATCATAAATTTTAGGAAATTAAGTATATTAAAAATGATACTCATAGAAAAATACACACAAAAATCAGAGGTTTTAATTTCCTATACAAAAGGACTATAAGTCAATATAAGATTTATTACAGAGTTTTTAAAAGCAAACACATTCCTAATATATTTAAACTATGGCATATTATTATATTAGTAATTATACACATAATAACATATAAGCAAATTTAACATATACTTTATGAATATATCAATATATATTTATGTGTGTATATGTTTTTAAGTTGTACTTGTGAAAAAATAAAGCTCTCCTTTAACCTAAAAGGTGTAACATTTACATAAATACTGTTTTATTTTTTTTTCAGGTATAGGTAGTGGCATCTTGAACAAACTTCTTATAATTATCAGCGATATCATTCATTCAGTACTATTTCTGAAGCTCATTCTTAGATATTATTATGAAAATTAGATATTTCATAAACAACAAATCAAGCTACAATGTAAAAATATGTATAGTTAAAGAAGACATACTCCTGGATACTAGGAAAGCAATAAAATAATAACCTAGGGGAGAAGGGCAAGAGAAAATTTACTCGTGGGCATTTATAGTTTACCTACTCCTTCTGGAATATCACGCTCAGCCTTCTATGCAGACTTCATCTGGGCAGGAGATAAGAAACACGGGTGGGAGGGGTTGCTAATTTCACTTTTGATTTATATAAGCAGGAGGAGAAGGATAGGCAGTTTAAATTTCTACCTGTGACTGTGATGTAAGTCCCTTCCTCAGAAGATGCAGGGAAAGAGAACATCTTATTTATAAGTGGCAGAAAATCTCTCGGGAAGTTATTCTACACGTCACCAGCAGAGACCTTCCTAAAGTCAAATGCTCATGAGAATGAATGTAGTTGTGATTTGAAGCTTGCCACATGTCACTAGCCTTACATTTAACAAAGGGCTCTACATTTTTTTTTTGTAATGGTTTTATTCATAAGTCACATGAGTCTTACATTATTTTATAATTTGAGCTTAACAAGACATGGTGTAACATTCTATTAAAATGCATCATTTCCCACCTTATGACAAAGCTTTTTTTTTTTTTTTTTTTAACAAAGAAATAAAGAAAAAGGCAGGGGGAAACTGACAATTTAAGAGTTGCTACACATGCTAATTTTATTCCAAACTTTTATCAGGAAAAAAAAAAACAAACTCAAAGATCCTGAGTCTCAGTGTTGACGATGCAATTTAGAAGTCATCAGACAAAAATGTGACTTCATACAAATCCTTCATTAAATATACAGAATTAAATTTACTTTGATAATCTTAGGGTCTCCAAATGTGTCCAGAAAAAGGAAATTAACCAATAGAATTCTCTAAATAAAGGGCATTATTGCTGACAATCTCTGAGCACTAAGAATAGATTTTTCCCCTAAATTTTCTAGAATGAACATACACTGAAAAAAAAAATAAGCTGGCTCAGTGGCTCAGCCTGCAATCCTGCGCCTTTGGGAGGCTAAGGGAGTGGATTGCCTGAGCCCATGGGTTCGAGACCCGCCTGGGCAACTTGGCGAGACCTC
>NW_007250537.1:87258-92051 GCF_000164805.1 Carlito syrichta
AATTGGAAGGCTGAGGCGGAAGGATCGCCAGAGCCCAGCAGGTCGAGGCTGCGGTGGCCGGGAGCGGCCACTACCCTCCAGTTTGGGCAACAGAGTGAGACTCCAACTAAAAAAAAAAAAAAAAAAAAAAATGCTTGTTTTACAAATAATTGATGAGATTTTCAGTTCACTCTAGTTTTTAAATGATTAATTTTCTATAAGAGAACATTAAAAAGATGTAGCATATGTCCAATGTTCCCAGCAAATGTATTTAGTTGTAAATCCTCTGTGAAATATATCATCTCTGCACTTGTCTTAGTCAATCTGAGCTGCTGTACTAAAATACCCTAGGGATGAGTGGTAGACAAAAATTAAATTCTCACAGTTACAGAGGCAAGATAGTTCAAGATCAAGGCACCGGCAGAGGTGATGTGTCATGAGGGCTCACTTCTTGGTCCAAAACCAGTTGTGTTCTTTCTGTGTCTTCACATGACTGAAAAAGACACAAGAGCTCTCTGAGATCTCTTTTATAATCCCTCTCATTCATGAGGGCCCTGCCTTCATCTCCTAATCAGTTCCCCAAAACCCTGCCTTGTAATAACATGGCATTGGAGGTAAGATTTCAATATATAAATTTCGGGGAGACACAAACATTTAAACCTTAACATTTTGCCCATGACCCCCCAAATTTATGTTCTTTTCACATGAAAAATGCACATATTCCACCCCAATAGCTCCCAAATTCTTAACTCATTCCAACATCAACTCAAAGGTACAAAGTCTCATCTAAATGCCACCTAAATCAGTAATTAGAGGTATGATTCACCCTGAGGCAAAATTTCTTCCCAGCTGTGAATCTGTGAAACCAAATACATTATATGCTTTCAAAAAACAGTGTGGTACAAGTATAGGATAGATGTGTTTGTTTCAAAAGGAGAAATAGGAAAGAAGGAAGGAGAACCAGATTTCAAGCAAGTGCAGAATGTAGTGTAGCAAACTGTATTACATCCTACAGCTCAAGAATAATCCTCTTTGACATGATGTTCTGTCTTCCAGGTCCACTGCTGTGGCAATGTCAGTCTCCCAGATCAGAGAAGATGGTCCTATGGGACTCTCTGCCTGAGCCTCACCTATGTTGTAGCTCTCTGCTGGAGTCCCACTGATCTGATGGGTTAGAGTCCAGTTTCCTTGACTCTCCTGGGTTGAAGTCATGGCCCTTTGACTCTAGGTGTCCCATCTTTTGACACCTAGCTTACTACACTCCACTAGCCATGGAGGAAGTCATTGTTCCCAGGTTCATACACTGTGGTCTATGATGGATATGGCCGCACTGAAAATCTCTGAATCAACTTTGAGACTGTTCTTCCATTTTCTTGATGAATAGCACCTGGGTTCTGTTGAGATGACTGATCAATACTAATCTCCTTATCAAACAGTCATTTGGTCACATTGGTAGCAGTTTCATTTTTCTGCAATATGGATAAGCTGAGATTTTCCAAAATCTTTAAATTCTGTTTCCTTTTTTACTTAACAATTCTGTCTTTAAGCTATTTCCTTCTTCTCACATTGTACTATAATTATATTATAATGTAGGAGCTATGCATCTCCAACAGTGACTCTCAGTAGAAGCCACACCTTCTCCACATTGTTTAGAAATCACTTCAGCCAATTTCATCACTCACAAGCTCCACCTTTCACGAAATACTAAAACAAGAACAAAATTCAGCCACTATGTAACAAGAATCACCTTTCCTTCAGTTTCCAATAGCATGTTTGTCACTTTATCAGGATGGCCTTTAACTTCTGTATTTCTGCTGACATTCTGTTCACTATTTTTTTTTAACTTTTTAATTTTTTATTTTAAAATTGTGGGGTACAATTCAGGGTTAGGTATACAAATATTCATTATGCAGGTACCCTTGTTAATGAGATATGCCCCCACTTCCCCAGGCAGTTACCCACTACTGTCAATCCCACTTCCCTGCCCCCCAACCCCCCACAGTTTCTCGCTACTGTCAATCCTTTTCTTATAGTATTATGATATTTGTTCAAAGTCCACTTATGAGTGAGAACATGTGATACTTAGTTCTGTTTCTGTGAAAGTTCACTTAGTATTAGACTATAAGTCTAATACTAGCATTAGACTATAAGTTCACCCAGATTGCTGTGAAGTTCATGATTTTGTTCTTCTTTATGACTGTGTCATATTCCATTGTGTATATATACCACAATTTTTAAATCCAGTCCTCTTTTGATGGGCAACACCATTGGTTCTATGTTCCTGCTATTGTGAACAATGCTGTGATAAACATACATGTGCAGGTATCTTTTTTATGGGGTGATTTGAGTTCTTCTGGGTATATTCCCAGTAGGGGAATTGTGGGGGCATATGGAAGGTCAATTTTTAGAATTTTTAGGAATCGCCACACTGTTTTCCACAGAGGCTTAGTTTTACACTCCCACCAACAATGCAGAAGTGTTTCCTTTTTGCCACATCCTCTCCAGCATCTGTTATTTTTTGAGTTATTGATGATAGCCGTTCTGACTGGAGTTAGGTGGTATCTCAGTGTACTTTTAATCTCATCTCCTTGAAGAGTAGTGAGGCTGAACATTTTTTCATGTATTTGGTGGCTGCTTGTATGTCTTCTTTTGAGAAGTGTCTATTCATATCTTTTGCCCACTTTGTAATGGGGCTGTTTGTTTTTTTCTTTTCAGCACATTTGAGTTTCTTGTAGATCCTTGATGTTAGGCCTTTGTCAGACATACAGTTGGCGAATATTTTTTTCCCAGTCTGTGGGCTGTCTCTCTGCTCTTTTGATGGTTTCTTTGGCTTTGCAGAAGCTTGTCAGTTTGATGAGGTCCCACTTTTCTATCTTATCTCTTATCCCTTGGGGTTTTGATCAGGAATTGGTTGCCAGTTTCAATTTCCATGAGGGTGTCCTGCATTTTCTAAGGTTCTTATAGTTTGAGATTTTACAATTAGGTCTCTGATCCATTTAGAGTTGATTTTTGCATATGTGGATAGGTAGAGATCCTGTTTCAATCTTCTACATGTGGTCAACCAGTTTTCCCAGCACCATTTAATAAATAGGTTCTCCTCTCCCCAGTGGTTGGTTGTGGAGGCATTGTCAAAGATGAGTTGGTTGAGAAATTGAGGTTTTGCTTCTGGAATCTCAATTCTATTCTATTGGTTTATATGCCTGTTCTTGTACCAATACCAGACCATTTTGATTATTATAACTTTATAATAAAGTTTAAAGTCTGGGAGTGTGATATCTCCTGCTTTATATTTTTGTTTATGTTTTGCTGAGGATTGTTTTGGCTATCCATGGTTGTTTATGTTTCCATATGTATTACTGTATTGTTGCTTCTAGGTCTGAGAAGAATGTTGCTGGTAATTTGATGGGTATTACATTAAATCTGTAGATTGCCTTAGGTAGAATGGACATCTTAACAATGTTGATTCTTCTAATCCATGAGAATGGAATATTTTTCCACTTGTTTGTGTCATCTTTGATTTCTTTGAGCAGTGTTTTGCAGTTTTCATTGTAAAGGTCTTTTACATTTCTGGTTAGGAAGATGCCAAGGTATTTCTTTTTTTTTTTTTGTGGCAAATGTGAATGGAATTGTGCTATTTATTTGGATTTCTGTTTGTGTATTATTGGTGTATAGAAAAGTGATTGTCTTTTGTACATCTATTTTATACCCTGAGATTTTGCCAAAGTTCTTTATCAGTGCAAGGAGGTTCTTGACAGATGCTCTTGAGTTTTCAAGGTATAGAAACATGTCATCTAAAAAGTGGGATAATTTGATTTCCTCTTTTTCTATTTGGATATCCCTGATTGCCTTCCCTTCTCTGATTGCTCTAGCTAGAACTTTCAAAACTATGTTGAACAGGAGGGGTGAGAGTGGGCATCCTTGTCTTGTTCCAGTTTTCAGGGGAAATGATTCCAATTTCTGTCTGTTTAGCAGTATGCTGACTGTGGGTTTCTAGTACATGGCTTTTACTATTTTGAGGTATGTTCCAACTATGCCTAGATGTTCGATGGTTTTTATCAAGAAAGGGTGCTAGATTCTAGCAAAAGCTTTTTCTACATCTAATTGTATAATCATGTGGTTTTTGTTTTTATGTCTGTTGATGTATTTAATTACGTTTATGGTCTTACGGATGTTGAATCAGCCTTGCATCCCAGGGATGAGGCCAACTTGGTCGTGATGGATGTTTTTTGATATGTGTTGCTGAATCTGGTTGGCTAGGATCTTGTTGAGAATTTTAGCATCTATGTTCATCAAGGATATTGGTTTGTAGTTCTCTTTCTTTGTTGACTATTTACCTGGCCTGAGTATCAATGTGATGCTAGCTTCATAAAATGATTTGGGGAAAGCTCCATTTTCTCAATCACCTGGAATACTTTCAGTTTCTCCTTGTATGTTTTGTAGAATTCTGCTGGAAAGCCATCTGGTCCACGGCTTTGTTTTGTAGGTAGTTTTTTTATAACACAGTCAATTTCCTGGTTGTTATTAGTCTATTCAGGGTCTTGATTTCTTCTGGTTTCAAAATGGGGAGGTAGTGTGATGTCAGAGGTCCTCTATTTCCTTTAGGTTTTCAAGTTTGTTTCCATACATATGTACATATAGTGTCTGATAATCTTTTGTATTCTTCTGGGTCAGTTGTGACTTCATCTTTTGTGTTTCTGATTGTGTTTATTTGGGCTTTTTCTCTTTTTTTCTTGGTTAGTCTAGCTTGAGGAGTATCAATCTTGTTTTTCCTTTCAAAGAACCAGCTTTTTTTTTTTTTTTTTTTTTTTTTTTGA